>NC_056742.1:309473603-309653007 GCF_019279795.1 Protopterus annectens | reverse complement strand
TTTTTAGTTGATTTTATATATATATATATATATATATACACATATATATATATATATATATATATATATATATATATATATATATATAGATATGTATATATATATGTATATATATATATGTATATATATATATATAATATTGCTACCTTTTTGGGGGCACCTGACATCAGGGGCAAGAAAAACTAAAGAAAATGGTGTCTGCTGCATGTTTTGTACCCCTGATGACCTGACGTCATGAAAGAGAAGACAGCAAATACGCAGGACCCAAAACTTTGGAATTCAGGCCGACTGAGGGTAGTCTGCCCGCAGATTACCCAAATGTAATGACTGCAAATGTGAATGCAATCTAACATCTACATTTATGGTAAGTATTCACAACTGTACTTTTTTACTTGTGCAGCCGTGATTACAGGAGCTTTGCAATATTCCGATATAGAGAGGGGCCCTTTATGGGGTGGGGGTAAAGTTAGCACTGAACCTTTCTGCCAGGCTGTTGGCAATATCAGTTGGTTCTGTATATTTTGTGCCATTGTTCTGTAACTCAGAGCAAATCTGAGTGTTGCCATTGAGATTTTTGACATAGCTATAGAATGCTTTGTGGTTGTCTTTAGAATCGGTGGCTATTTTGTTTTCATAACTAGCTTTGGAGGATTTTATGAGAGATCTCAGCTTCTTACTGAGGCTGACCAGGGAGTTCTTCCAGTCATGGGATTTTACTCTTTTTTTGGTAACAGTTTCTTTCTTCTGTTGTAGAGTTTTTTTATGGCAGTGGACCACCAGATTAACTTCCTCTTTTTTGGAGGATAGCATCTTGGTTCTGTTAGGGATAGCACGATCCATGCACTCGTTTAAGTGTTTATAAAGTGCATTTGTGTAGTATTCAGCAGTCGTACCTCTATTGTCCGTCTGCATGGGTGTCTTGAAGTTTGCTACTTCTGTCTTAAGAAGCATGAAGTTGGCTTTGGAGAAATTTTTACTGTGATTTCCCTAATGGGGGCAGGATGTGGATATCCAGGCTGATTAGCTTGTGGTCGGATCTGACCAACGAGAAATTGACCTCTGGTGTGGAAACCGGTCGCCCATGTTGGTAATGACCAGTTCTAGGATATTGCTGCCCCTGGTGGGTGTGTGGATAAGTTGATCCAAGGCATTGGAATTTATGAATTCCAGAAAACATTGAGCAAAAAGTTTGTACATGAGTAGTTTTCCCAGTTAATGGTGGGGTAGTTGAAATCGCCCATTAATAGGGTGTTGGGTTGTACCCTAATATTTTCCAGTGCATCAAGAAATGGAGTGGGAACCCTGGGCATGGTGGGGAATCTGTAACAAGTTACAATTTGGATTGCGGTCTTGCACAGAGTTAGTTGCACTTGGATAATCTCGGATGCATTATGCTGAGCATCTAGCCTGGAGGTGTGGATATCCTTAATGAATATGGACACGCCTCCACCTTTAGTGTTTTGGTCCAGGTTAGTTGGCCAAAAGGTGTGGCATGAATTATAGCCTGGTAATGCACGGGGGTGCTCTTTGGAGCTTTGTACCCGGTCTCTGTCCCTGCACAGATGTCTATGTTCTCCATTTTAAAGAATGCCTCGATTGAATGCATTTTGAGGTTTGACTTGTAGCACTGAGTAGCATTAGCCTCAGATTTTGTTTGCTTGTACCTGTTATGGTGGTGAATTTGTCATTTGAATCTTTCCTAAAAAAGGCACTATAGGGGTTGCAAGAGCCTTGACCACTATCCGGAATCCCGAGGGTAACAGGTGCATGCCATCTCTGGCAAAGCATCGTGGTCTGTCGATCATGTCATCCCAGGCAGACAGATACTGGATCCCCTTAGAATGACACCAGAAGCTTAGCCAGTTGTTGGTCAATCATTTTTTCCTTGTACTGTGGTATTCTGGGTGATGGCAGGATGCTACTCAGGGCTAGGGTCATATCTGCCCGGGCTACAAGATCGGAGAGCTCCTCCATGTCTCTCTTCAGGGAGGTACGTCTCCGGTCATTCACACCAACATGGACAATGACAGTCATATTTGTACTTGTTGTTGCGTGACCTGAGTGCGTACATTATGTGGCTGATCCATGCACCGACAGGCAGCTTGACAGTAACTTTCTCCTTGTTTAGTTTGGTGAGTGGAACTTCAGTGTGCTTGACTATAGAGTCACCTATGACTAGAGTGTTGGGTACGTTGTTATGCCTTATGGGCTGTGGTTGAGTGGCACACTGAGTTTGTGGGCTGTGTCATTTGGGTTGTGTTGGGGGGTTGAGGTTGCATGCATTTCCTCTTGGGTGGTCTTTTGCTTGAGAGGATTTTTATTGAGAGCCTCTGTGAATGTAGGTGTGTGTTTTGTGTTGCTGTGTGTGTGTGTTGGTGGTATAGGTTTTGAGGGACTATGTGGTGAGTGTGGTGCAAGTGTTTACCTTCTCTTGCCTGTCTAGTCCAGTCTTTGGTGAAGAGAGCTTTTCTTCCAGTTTGGCTATATAAGTGCATCTCTCACAGGTTGTAGTGTTGGGTGGTAGGAGTAGAGGGTTGTCTATGTACATGAGGCAATTGCTGCATTTCCCTAAGATGCCCAGATTCATCAAGGAGACAGGAGAAAACACTGGGAGCTGTCCCATTTTATTGCATTTTGCTGCTTTATTGGTCATCGTTGTTCTATTAATGTGGTCAAATATTTGCCTCCTTTCCACAAAACAACATTGATCCATATATGTCAATTTTGCTAACACCTTTGCAACTCTCAACTATTCTAGACATCATCAGTTTATAATTGTAGTTTAAAATTGAAATTAGTCTGTATGAAGCTGGGTCTGATGGGCTTTACTGTCCTTGGGTAATACAGCCACCACACCTTTCTTCTAAGATGTTGGTTTTTACCCTCCTTTTAAAATACAGTTAAGCAAAATCTTCCTGATCTTAATCAATTGTTTCTGTCCTTTTGTTCTTGGTGACTGCTGAACATTGATACATTGCCATTTTTCTCATCCCCTCTTATATTAACAGTTGGTTGTTCAGCCTTAACTACCTCTAACCTTGTTATAATTAAGTCTTCCAAAAGTATTTCTGTCTCTACTCTTGATTTCCACAGTTCTCTGCTTTATACAAATTTTCATAAAATTTCTGAAATAACTCTAAAACCTCTAGTGGATCTCTGGTTATTTTCATTGTTATAGGGTCCCTAAGTTTTGCAGCAGTCCTTTTTACTTATGCTGCTTAAGTTGTACTAAATGTTTTCTGCTCTGCAGTTGTCAAAAAAATGGGTGCTTAACAGCAATGTTTCAAAACGCATGTATATTAACTCAGGTACTCCCTTATTTTCTCTTCAGCACTATACATTTGTGCCGCCTCTTAATTTGTGAGATTCCCCTTCTGCAATATTTTAACATTTGTCAACTCCTCTTAGTATTTCTTACTACTACTTAACCATATCTTTCTCTCTCACTTCTACCCTGTTTTTAACTCATTACATCTGAGTGATGCCTGCAGGTACATCCGCTATTGACTCCTACTTACGCCTGTAGGCGTCAAATATTGCTTGTTAATATTTGCATCAATAATTCAAAACCTTGCTACGTACAATGTTTTAAAAATATCTTATAGCTTGCACAGTGGCAAACTCAACTGCATTAATATTTGACCTCTGTCTATTGCAAGTAGATGGATATTAACTTATTATATTAATTTATATAGATATAATTTATGTAGATATAATTTTTACATTTTTCTGAATGTCTCAACAACCAAGTAACAGACAGAACTCCTTAGCCTCATATGAAAAAGCTATCAGCCAGATGAGTAAAGTGCTACTGACGGTATTTGTGTAACTTGTGGTTGCTGAGATGTTGCAAATTGTTTACGAAATTTTATGTATGTAATAGTTATTGTTTAGTGTGATTTATAAAATTTGGTTTAAGACCTAGAATCTAAAGAATACTGCCACTATAAAAATGGTGTGCTGTAGAGTTTGCCATTCATACTTTTTTCATAACTCCTATGGCTCCAGAGATATGAACATTTGTTTGAAATATGAGGACATAATTTGATTGTTTAAAAAAAAAAAAAAAAAAAGCTCCAACCATGGGAAGTTACAGTGCAAATGTACAACTCCATTTTCATTTTAATTCCACCCACTAGCTATACATTCTGAAGATATTTTTATCTTTACTAATAAGTTTCCACTACCCATTCCTTAAATTTCTGTGTTTTAACAGGTAGGTGGGAAAGGGCAACTAATCTTACTACTCCACTTTTCAGTTGAGCCTGATAAATCTCCTCAGTATCCATCCTGAAATCCTTTTTGTCAAATTCACATGCTCATTTCTTTCCAGATGTTTCCTGTAGCATTGCTCTTTGCACTCTGCATTTTTTAATATAGTCTGGTATTCTGTCCTTTGTCTATACCTGTAAAGCCATTTGTTCTAAGATATGATAATGTAGTCATTATGATAAATTGCTTTTATTCCCACCCGTTATACACGAGTTATTTTTGACTTTTGTGTTGCATGCACTCTGTTTGCCTGGCTGATCTTTTGTACAGTTTCTCTATTTGAACCGATGTCATGTTTTTCAACATTTTGTTTAATGAAAATTCTCTAACAAAAAAAAAACATTTTCAAACTTTCCATTCCTAATTAACATATAACAAACACAGAAAGCTATATATGTCTTCAAAAAATTAATATATCCTCCAGATAAGAGTAGTCGCCACAATTTTACAGCTCTATCCACCAACCATACCTAAAATTAAAATTACCTATGCTAAAGTGCATGCTGCAGCCTTTGTTCCTACTTATACATATTTTCTGTTCTTTTCTGATCTGTATTCCCTTTTTAGATGTGAAAAACTGCCTGTATGCTTTCAGAAAACATTAGCCGTAAGAAAAAATGCAGTGTCTGTCTTTTGTACACTGTTCTATTAAATGCACTAAAGTATTAATGCTACTAGGAAGTCTACTATATCACATTCACTTCCTGTAATTTCAGACTTTATTTTTTATTAAACTGCTTTCCTTTGTACCTGATGGTCTTCGTATTTCACTGTTGTAGTCATCACATTTGGGTTATCTGCCTGCAGGTAGCCCTCAGCTGACTTGAATATCGGAGTCTTTGGATTTCTGTGTTGGATGCTGTTGCTTCTTCCTTGACGTCAGGTCGTCAGGGGTATAAAACATGCAGCTAACGCCATTACATCTATCTTTCTTGCCATGCGGTGCCCGAAGCATAAGCAGTTCACAAGTGCCGGTCAGCCGACTCATGAAATTTTCGTTTTCGAGTTTCAGACCCTGAGTCTTCAAAAAAGATAAATACCCCGTTGGGGATCCTTTTTCTTGCTCTATCCGATGTCAGTAAAAGTTAACAATTGTCTTACCTGTGGAAAGCAAATACCTCCTAGAGATTTTCATTCTTACTGCATCCCCTGTTTAGGCCCAGACCACGACTTCCCTCGCTGTCTGTTTTGTGCCTTGTTCTTCGCCCGAACTATTTGTTGTCTGGCTATTTTTGCAGCCAGTTACTTTCGTACTCTTTGTACTCTGAAATGGCTTTAAGCCATCAGACTACCGATCTTCCAAAAAAACGTAAGGATAAAAGACCGCATAGGTTCAAAACTGCAGACGACGCTTCTGTTAAGCCAGTTGCCAGTCCGCCGGTACTCAGTGAGGCGCTTTTGTAGCCCCTGATACCCACTATTTCAGATTCGCAGGCCTCTACTGAGACCCATTCGGAGTCCGGTATACCGCGAGATGCTTCTTTGAATATGGAACCTGCAGATGTCTCTACCTTGCATGGGTCCGGAGCTGCTGTGTTGGCACTGGCTTCTGAGGGTGTATTCAGGCCTACAGACATTAATATTAAACCGACACCATCATTTTCATCCAGGCCAAAAAGTCACACTACGCCTAGAAAACAGATGACCAAACCACAGGCTCAGGCCCATATGCCTCAAAAACAAATGCTTAGAATGGCTGAAGACCTTATTACCTTAATTAGGGGAAGCCAGCCTTCCCCCTCTAAGAGACATAGAACTGATTTTCTTTCAGATTCTTCTGATCAGGAATCTGATATTTCTTTTCCTTCTGATTACCAGGATTTGCCCTTATCCACTTATGAGGATTCTGATGCAGAAGATTCCATTCCCTCTGCTTCCCCTCCAGAAGATTTTTCTTTTGGTGTAACCTTGCATACTCTTAGGGAGCATTTCCACTGAGAAGGCCAGGATTACTCTCAAGTCCAAAAAGAGACTTAGGGAATTCTTACTCCTACCACAACACAGGCCTTTAGCGATCCCTCCTGTTCAGGACATTGTAGATGATGCTTTCTTGGAAATCTAGCCGTACCCCAGACACTTTACCTCCAGCTCCCAGAAAACCTGACTGGTACTACAGAGTACCTGACTCTCAAGTTCCTCTTCAAGAATTCTTCTGCGGATCCAGAGACCATTTCCCAGGGACCAAAAGGTATTAAGGCTACTGCTGCCAAAAATCCTACCCTTCTGATAGAGATTCTAGAGCCTTGGACAGATGGGGTAAGAAGGTATACACTTCTGCTACTTTGGCCATTAGGGCTTTAAATTGCCAGTTTCATATGTTAAAGGCTCTGGGGATGGGCACAATGGTGCCCAACTTGCCTCATATTCTACAGTACTTAACAGAAATGCTCCACAAGGGCCAATCCTTCTAGTCAATTAAAATTCATGCCTCTGCCATTTCAGCACATTATAATGCTGAGCCCACCTCTCTTCTCTCACCCCTTGCTAAAGCAATTCCTTAGAGGGCCCAAAAATTTAAGACCCCCCCCCCCCTCACAGGAGAGCTCCCACTCAAGCCTGGTACCTTAACTTTGTATTGGAAAGCTCAATCTTTCCCACTTTGAGCCAGCTGCTACAGCAGAGTTGAAATTCCTTTATTGGAAAACAGCCTTCCTTCTAGCCATCACTTCAGCAAGAAGAGTGCCTGAATTACAGGCCCTCGTGGCAGTGGAACCCTGCATTCTTTCATGTGGACAGGGATGTTCGTGTTTCACTGTTGCAGTCATTACTCTTGGGTTATCCTGCTGGCAGGCTACCGTCAGTCGGCCAGAATTCCAAAGTCTAGGTCCAGCGTCGGTTGCTGTTGCCTCTACTCTGACGTCAGTGCACCAGAGGTATAAAAGATGCATCAGACACCATTTTCTTCAGTCTTTCTTGCCGCGCGGTGCCTGAAGCAAAAGCAGTTTTCAAGTGCCAGTCTGCCGACTCCTCTGAGATTTTCAAATCTGAATTTCAGAACCAAAGTCTTCATTAAAGCTAAGTATCCCGTTGGGGAAACTTTTTTCTTGCTCCAGACCGATGTCAGAAAAAGTTAACAATTGTATTTCTTGTAGGAAGCAAATACCTCATAAGGATTTTCACTCTTACTGTATTCCTTGCCTAGGCCCTGATCACAACGTTGCTAGCTGTCGGTTTTGTGCTAGATTTAACCAACGCACTATCAAGCGTCTGTTCGATTTTTCATTTCATTACTTTGGCTGAAGATTTAATTATATAATGCCGTCAGAACAGCCGACAACCAGAGTTTACAAAAAACGCAAGGACAAGGGTAGGCATTTGAGGTCCAAAACTGACTAAGCGTCTTCTAGGCCAGTTGCCGGTTCTCAGTGAGGTGCTTTCGCAGCCCCTGGCGCCCGCTACAGATTTCCACGTGGAGCCGACTGGGCCTCTGGAAACTCAAGGTATTGGACACTAGGAAATCACTCCCTCAGATGGGTCCGGAGCTGCTGAGCAGGCATTGGCTTCTGAGGGTGTCTTCAGACCTACACAACTATATGTTAAACCATCTTCAGCTTCAAATACAAAGACTAATGCAACTCTAAAGACAAAGAAACAAGTACTGCATTCTCCTATTCAGACTTCCATGCCCAAAAAAGAGATCTTCAAAATGGCTGAAGACCTGATTACTTTGATCAGGGGCTTCCATCCCCCTCCTGATAAGAGGCCTAGGCAAGAGACAGAGTATGATTCTTCTGATCAGGTATCTATTTCCTCTGATTCCTCTTCTGAACAGGATTACTCCATGCTTCCCTATGAGGATTCTGATGCTGAAGAATCCATTCCTTCAGCCTCTCCTCCTGCGGACTATTCTTTTGGGGAAACACTGCATACTATGAGGGAGCATTTCCACTGGGAGAGCCAAGATTATTCTAAATCTAAGAAAAGGCTCAGACTTTCTGCTTCTTCCTCAGCACAGACCCTTGCCTATTCCACCTGTTCTAGACATTGTATATCTATTTTCAGAGTCTGATCTGTCCCCTGATTCTTTACCCCCTGCACCTGCTAAGCCAGACAGATACTACAGGGTCCTGGATTCTCATAAATTCCTGTATAAAAACCCTGCTGCTGACCCAGAAACTATATCTCAGGGTCCCAAGAGGGTTACAACTTCCACTGCAATAAACCCTGTCCCCTCTGATAGGGATTCTAGGGCTCTAGACAGATGGGGGGAAAATTTACACTTCTGCCACCCTGGCTGCAAGGGTTTTAAATTGTCAATTTCATATGCTTAAATATCAGCAATATTTAATGTCACTACTTAAACAGAAAATGTTGATAAATACTGAATGTTCAGAGAACAAGGAATTGCAGGATTTATTGCATGCAACTGAACAAGTGGGAAAGCATACTTTGCAATGTGGTTATGATTCACTGGAGGCATCTTGCAGGGCCGCTGTTACAGGTTCTGTTATTAGAAGGCATGCTTGGTTAAAGGAACAGAATCTGCCTGATCATGTTAAAGCAAAATTATTAGATGCACCATTACAGCATGATACTTTATTTGGTACTAAAGCAGAAGAGGTGTTGAAAATGGAGGATAAAGCAAAATCCATGCAGACAAAGATTTCTTACAGGTACAGCCACCCTGGTTTAGCATGAACTGGCCTTCTAAAAATTGGTCCTTTCCAGTCTCAGACAGACCACAAAGAGTCAGATACAGGTGTCCCAGAGGCAGATCTCAGCCCCAAGGTTCATACAGGCCTAACCAATGGGGTGCTCCTACCTCCAAAAGTGGAGAAGACAAATCGCAACCTTACAGGAAACAGTCCCAATGACTTTCCTCTACCAGTTCCAAGCAGTTGTCTTTTGACAGCCCCCTTAGGGGGAAAACTGGCACTTTTTTCATCAAATTGGCAAATGGTTACGCAAGACAAATGGGTCCTGAACATAGCTACAGGGTTCCATTTTCACACTCTACCAAGGTCAAAGGGCATGCCAGACCTGCCACACAATCAATGGGCAGAGGCACAAAAACAAATTACAGCCCTCATGGACATGAGGGCCATTCAGCAAGTGCCACAAGAGCAGGGGCAAGGATTTTACTCCAAACTTTTCCTAGTACCCAGGAAGGACAAAACCTGGAGACCAATTCTGGACCTGTCTATACTAAATACGTTTCTGGAAGTTCCAAAATTCAAGATGTTGACTCTACAGCAGCTACTGCCCATGCCGGGCAAGAGGGCTTGGCTCGTAACTTTGGACCTAAAAGAGACATACCTGCATGTCCCAATCAGACAATCTTGCAGAAGATACCTCAGATTCATAGCTGGCTCAATGCATTACCAGTTATCTGCACTGCCCTTTGGCTTATCCACTGCGCCCAGTGTCTTTACAAAATGCCTGGCACCATTAATTGCATTTTGCAGACAAAAAGGAATTCAAATATATCCCTACTTCGACTGTCTCATTCAAGCAGAGAACAGACACTCTTCTAAAGCATCTGTCGTTTGTAAAAAGATTACTAATTGGCCTAGGGTACACAGTAAATGGAAAGAAATCAAAACTAGTGCCCTCTCAAGAGATAATATTCCTGGGTGCAAGCTTAAATACAACTGCCCAGATGGCTTATCTCACGCCAGACAAGCAAAAACAAATGACTACTTCAAAAAATTGTCAACAAAAACCCACTTATCTGCAAGGAAAATCCTGCAGGCCTTGGGTTTCATGGCATCCTGCATTCTACTAATTCCATATGCCAGACTGCATATGAGGAAACTACAATGGTATCTGATAAGTGTTTGGACTCAGCATTGCCACAGCCTGGAGACAGTAATTGCACTCATTCCCTGCCTACAACGGGAGTTTCGACGGTGGGCAGAAGCCTGTCACCACAGCAAGGGTCTGCCATTCAGTTTACCCACAGCCAGGCAGACACTGACACCGGATGCATCAGATTATGCCTGGGGGGCCCATATGGCAGGAAAATGTATTCAGGGCACATGGCCTGCAAACCAGATGCATCTTCACATCAATCAAAAAGAGATGCTAGCTGCTCAAAATGCCCTGACAGCTTTCAAGGACCTGCTTCATCCAGGACAGTTACTGATAAAGACAGACAACACTACGGTCATGTGGTACTTAAACAAGCAGGGAGGTACACATTTCTACCCCTTCTGCAGACGAGCAATGACCTTATGGGACACAGCATTGGCTTTTCAAGTTCACCTGCAAGCACAATTCCTGCCAGGAAAAACAAATACTGTGGCAGAAGAACTAAGCAGAAACCTCATGGATCCCCACGAATGGAAACTGGATCCACAAGTCTTCAGCATGATAATAAGGAAATGGGGATGTCCAGATATCTATTTGCCTCCCTTCACAACTGTCAATTGCAGAGATTTTGCACAAGGATTTACCACAAGCAAGCATGGAAAGTGGACGCCCTATCATTCAGCTGGAAAAATCTAACAGTATATGCCCCCCCCCCCGCCTCTCCTTCCCAGAGTACTCCTAAAGGTCAGACAAGAGAAGCCAAAAATTATTCTGATTGCACCAGACTGGCCACGCCAACACTGGTACCCAATCCTAAAGAGCTTGTCTCAAGGTCCAGCATGGATATTGCCTCAAACTTCTCATTTGCTGACCCAACAAAACAATCAGATCCTGCACAGCCAACTCAGGACCTTAAATCTGGCAGCATTGGGGGATAATGTAGCCATTCAGAACACTCCTCTTTCAAAAGCTGTTATGGATGTTATCTTGGAGGCCAGGAGGCCCAGTACCAAAATATCTTATGCAGAAAAATGGAAGAGATTCTGTGCTTGGAACCAGGAACCAAGGCATTGACACGTCTGTACCAAATATTCCTCAGATTTTACAATACCTAACTGAGATGCTGAACAAAGGCCTTTCTTTCTCATCAATTAAGATTCATGCCTCTCCCATTTCTGCACATTACAATACGGAACCACCTATCTTTTCTCATCCTTTAAGGCAATACCTCAGAGGGGCCAAAAACATTACGCCTCCAAGGAGAGCACCAATTCCAGCCTGGGACCTCAATTATGTTTTGGAAAAGCTCACCCTTCTTCCTTTCGAGCCAGCATCAACAGCAGATATAAAATTCTTATCCTGGAAAACAGCTCTGCTCCTAGCCATAACCTCTGCAAGGCGAGTCTTGGAGTTACAAGCACTCATGGCTGTGGAACCTTTCATCATTTTTCATCCACACAGGGTTTCTCTGAGGACAAACCCTACATTTATGCCTAAGGTGGTGTCCAGCGTGGCCCTCAACCAAACCATTCACTTGCCTACCTTTTACCCAAATCTACAGAACAAGGGTGAGAAAATTCTGCATTCTGTGGACATACACAGGCAGTTGCGCTTCTACTTGGACAAAACTAAAGCTTTCAGAAAGACTGAGCAACTTTTAGTGTCATATGCTGCATGATCACAAAGAAAGGACATCTCAAAACAGACTATTTCTAAATGGATAGGCCATTGCATCCATTTCTGCTATCTTCAACGTGGCAAATCAGTGCCTAAGGGCATTAGGCCTCATTCCACCAGAGCAGCAGCCACTTGAGCAGCCTTCCTCAGAGGAGTACCAACCAAAGAAATCTTAGAGGCTGCATCTTGGAGTTCAGTGCACATCTTTACAAAGCACTACCACTTGCCTCTCTACTGTAAGTCCAGAGCAGGCTTCGCCACTGCAGTTCTGCAGGGCCTTATAGCCTTTCCTAATCCTATTTAGCCCAGCCACCTATCCTCAGCTTTGGGATTTTACCCAAGAGTAATGACTGCAACAGTGAAACACAATGAACATAGTACAGTTGTGTACCTACCATAAATGTAGATGTTCGAGTGTATTCACTGTTGCAGTCCAGGTTACCCACCCACCATGCCCCTTCTCTTTGCTGGGACTTATCTGCACTTCTCTATCCTATACAACCTTTTTGGTGTATTTGCTTGTAGATGAAGGAAATGTTATTTTTGTGCATGCATTTCTTATTGGTATATTTTTCAGCCTACCTTTTTGGGGCACCTGACATCTGGGGCAAGGAAAACTGAAGAAAATGACGTCTACTGCATCTTTTATACCCCTGGTGAACTGACATCAGGGAAGAGGCGACAGCAAACCGACACCGGACCTAGACTTTGGAATTCTGGCCGACTGAGGGAAGCTTGCCAGCAGGATAACCCAAGAGTAATGTCTGCAACAGTGAATACACTCCAACATCTACATTTATGGTAGGTACACAACTGTACTTTTCTCTCAGGACTAATCTTTCCTTTATGCCCAAGGTGGTGTCTACTGTGGCCCTAAATCAGTCCATTCATTTGCCTACTTTTTTTCCTAATCCACAAAACAAAGGGGAATGAATACTGCACTTTCTGGACGTGCACAGACAACTTAGGCTTAGTCTTGTCCAAATAGAATCTCTCAGAAAATCTGAACAGCTGCTAGTTAGCTTTGCTGCAGGGGCACAGGGGAAGGCCATTTCAAAGCAAACCATTTCCAAATGAGTAGTCCATTGCATTCATTTCTGCTACAAGCACCATGGAAAACCTACCCCACAGGGGATACGATCACATTCCACCAGGGCTGCGTCTACCTCTGCGGCGTTTCTCAGAGGAGTTCCTACCAGGGACATCCTAAAAGCTGCTACCTGGAGCTCTGTACATACCTTCACCAAGCATTTACCACATCCATATCTTTTCTCAATCCAGAGCTGGATTCGCCAATGCAGTCTTGCAGGGCTTAATAGCTGACCAGCACCAAGGAAGGTTCAAAAGTAGTTTAATAAAACTGAAACTAGACCGGTTTCAGCAGCAAGGCTTTCATCAGTAGTATAGTCAGCAAAAAGCACTTAGTCATCATCTTATATAATGTTCTCTAAGGCATCTATATGACATCACTTCCTGATAAGTCAAAAATGCAAACAAGGCAAAAGTAATTGAAAAATACAGTCAAGGCAGAAGTAATTGAAAAATACATAGTTCAGTAAACAAAAAAGTTTGCCTGAGTTGCATGCATATCTCCAGATTATAATGAAAAAATCCAAAGAGACACAGTATACTGGTATATCAATGATAATAAACAAACTTAATAAAAAACATACAATAAAGGGTAAATGCCCAAAAATAAACCGAAACAAAAGTCAGGTTATAAGAATTCTGGTGTTGAATACCAGCCACAGTATCCTAAAATGAGCTGAAATGCAAAAACCTAAGCAATGCAACCTGATAAGAAATAAGTACATATATGTAATGCAAGTGATGGTTAATTACAAATTATAATTTATCATTTAATCCAGGAGGGAAAAGCCCAAGTTTAATGATCCACCTTTTTTCTTTGGTATTTAGGATATCATGCCAACCTGTTTTAAAAGATCGATTCCCTATGATATGATCAATGATGGTGAATGTAAATTTGGCAGTGGGATGTTTGATAACATGTCTATATAGTGCATTAGTTAATCTTCTGTTTCTAATGTCACCAAGGTGTTCAGAGATCCTGACACGAAACTGTCTAGACGTTTGGCCAATATAAAATGCATGACATGTACATGTGGCAAGATAAATAATCCAGTCTGAACTGCAGTTACCAAAAAACTGTATGTCGTATATTTGTCCAGTGTTCCTACTAGTGAAAGAAGTAGTTTTGAAAATATAGTTACAAAAACTGCAATGTCCACATGGATAAATGCCTGAAAGTTTATCTCCAGTAAGTGTTCTTAAGGGTCCTAATACATTTCAAACTTCATCTTTCCAGGTACTGTTCTTGACATCTATTTTTGGATTAATTTTCATTGGTAATTGTTTTACCATAATGAAGAAATTTTCTGTGACAATCATTTAACTGTCTGGATGGTGTTGTCTCTGGATTTTTTCATTATAATCTGGAGATATGCATGCAACTCAGGCAAACTTTTTTGTTTACTGAACTATGTATTTTTCAATTACTTCTGCCTTGATTGTATTTTTCAATTACTTTTGCCTTGTTTGCATTTTTGACTTATCAGGAAGTGATGTCATATAGATGCCTTAGAGAGCATTATATAAGATGATGACTAAGTGCTTTTTGCTGACTATACTACTGATGAAAGCCTTGCTGCTGAAACCGGTCTAGTTTCAGTTTTATTAAACTACTTTTGAACCTTCCTTGGTGCTGGCCTTTTTCTGATTTTGGGTCTAACAAGTGCTCTTGCCGTGCACCAGCCTAACTTGCTAGCTCCTATACACTACCTTAATAGCTGACCCTAATGCTCTTTAACTTCCTCCTCCCTTCCTTGACTTTGGGAATCAACCCAAATGTGAGGACTGCAGCAGTGAAACACTAAGAACATAGTACAGTTATATACACTTACCATAAATGTAGATGTTAGAGTGTATTCACTGTTGCAGTCCTGGTTACCCTCCCTCCAGCCCCCTGACTTCTCTTGGCTTTACCTTTCCTTTTTGTTGGTATATTTTTTTTTTTGCATTTGCGTTTTGATGGGGGTTTACCATACCATTTAATTGCTTCCTATTGTGGGGGCACCTGACATCTGGGGCAAGAAAAACTAATGTAATGGCATCTGCTGAATGTTTTATACCCCAGACTACCTGACTTCAAGGAAGTGACAGCATTCGACGCAGAAATCTGAAGACTCTGGTATTCAGGCCGGCTGAGGGCTACCTGCAGGCAGATAACCCAAATGTGATGACTGCAACAGTGAATACACTCTACCATCTACATTTATGGAAGTGTACACAACTGTACTTCTTGCATTTCCCTCAGCAAAGAAGGCTCACTATTCCTAAAAATAATTGCTTTCCCTCCAAACAACTAGTCTGCACGGAAAAGTTCTTTGCAAAGAATCTCTGCAAAATTTATTCAACAGAATGTGTGGCTGTCTTATTGACTCCCAATATCTTTGCAGTTGTAAGAAACTTGGCACTTTTCATGGCTTTCATTATTTTGTCATAGTTAAGGCCTTCTTCCAGGAAGCACTTGTTTGTAGTTTAAGCCAAACGCATTAATTTGGACATTCACCCTTGTGAAAATAAGGGAAAGTGTCTTCTACACGTATTATCAGTGCACTTTTACACACCCCCTCCCACCTCATCATCCCATGATCCCAGCATGTTAACATTAGACTTGCTTTTGTCCAGCCATTCTTCCCTTGTTATACTGCAAAGTCTACATTTCTTAGAACTAAAAAAAATACTTTAATATATGTAACACATGCAACAGTCCTTGAACCCCCCCCCCCAACATTTTAAAATACCCCTTTTCTACACACTATACAGAACTGCTTTACTATATGTATAAACATGCAGGTTCTATCCTGAAATGTTTTATACAAATACTTAAAACAAAAATTGTTTTACTTTACTTCCCTTTTTTATTGTTTTTCTAAACATTGACATGAAATGAGGTATAAGTTTTACATTATGAAAAAAATACCACATTTTCAGCCAGTTTTTCTTGCAGGCCCATATTTCACAAATGTGTATAATGCTTTATATTTTCCCTTGTATTCACTAATTTCATTGCTGCTGTTCTTGTTCTAACTCTGATAACACCAGACTCTGGTTCAGTTTCAAGGTACTTGTGATTTTTCTGGTCCGCTTCTTTGCTTTTTTTTCTCTCTCAAGTATTTTCCTTTGGAACATTGAAAAAAAGTTTCACTAGCAAAGTTTCTGGTCACCTTTTGCTTGATGGTTCACACTTCATTGGATAAACTTTATTTCCTCCTTAGCCTGTTCTCCATCAAAAAATGAGTTTGATCCTCCAGGAAGATATACTTTTGAAGACAGATGGGTACATCTGCTTGAATCTCACACCTGATCTCTACATTCCCTTATTGCTGGGACAATGTACTAGTCTTCTGCTTCATGTATAGTGAATAGTCATTCTCTACAGTCTTATTTTCTATTTTTAAGTTTTGTCAAGATCAGCTGTTTCTGCTGGTTTGATTGCATCTTTACTAATGCGTCTTTCTTGTTTCTCACGGCCAGGTTTGGAGCATACACAATATGCCTTTTCAATTAACAAATCCTGCTGTGGAACACTAGTCTACTTGCTGATTTGTGCTTTCATAAAATTTAGTGTTTTCCTTCCAGTTTCTCTGGTACAGCAGAAAATCCCAGGTTTTCTGTGCATGCACTGTCTTCTTTCTCTACTTTTTTTGAAACAGCTGCTCCTGAGAAGTGTCATACTTGGTCAGCTTTTTCTTCATTTCAGACTCTAATTTTTGCAGTTTGCAGTTCATATGAACGGCTAGTTAAAGCTTCTATTTTTCCAGAGTTTTGTTATTTGAGTTGGTAAATTCCTTTAGTGTTTCTTTTATTTTAATTACCTTTGAGTGCATTTAATTTTCTTCAAATAAATAACTGGAAAGCATCTGTTGAACCAAAGCTGAAGCTTGAACTACGTTTTGCTGAACAACTGCAGATTCCTTCATAGACTATGCTTTCTCTCTACCTTTTCTGCTTGATTTTCTTTCTGGTTTTCCAAACTTCTTTGCTAGCATCCAGGCAGTGTACTTAACTAGCCAGCAACCAAATTTTACCGCCAAGACAGTATGTCACTTCTTTTTTCTCAGTTTTTGTTTTATATAGTTTGATCCTGAGCCAGATACAAGTTTTGTGGTGTTGAAATATGCTTCTAAGTTTGGTAATCGTAATCCAACTATACTTTAGGCAGTATCAGCTTTTTCCCATTGTAGTTCGTCTTATTACAGCCAAACAAATTCATTTCTTTGTCATATATGTTCTTTAGGATGATGTAGGTAGGCCTGTCCTGCAAAAAAGGATCAGTGGAACCAAGGACATCTTAATTGCTAGCAACTTGCTACCCATATACTTAAACACTTTACATTTTCTTAAGTCCCTTTTCTTTGGGTGGTATCCTCCCACATCACCTTGGCAACCTGGTCCACATCCTGTTATAAATTCCCAAATATCTTGTTTTGCCATGAAGCTATAAAAATGAACATTGACGCACCGTGTTACATGTTGGTATGTAGTTGATTTCTGCTGTTCTTGTTTTAGATTCATTCACTTTATATACTGTTTTACTGTTAAATTCAGTGTAATAAAAATGTATTTTAATGCATTTCTTATGTTTGTCACCAAGTAATATGTCATCTACAAAAGCAGCGGTCCTTTCTTGGGCGTTATTACAGGTTGTAAATGTGGTAGGTTGTCTACTGTCTTAAGCTGTAAGTGTAAACCAAATAAATGTGGTGAGACACCCATTCAGGGCTAGTGTTATTCTTGTTTTACAATATTTGTGAGAGTCACTATCCTTTGGCCTTTCTTGCTTCTCCATCAAGGTTCATTTATTGGCCATTTCAGCAAGGCTGCCCGTGGATCTCCTCCTTTCAATCCATTCCCATGTCAGAGTAGGTTTTGCATAAGAGGCATTCAAGGCTTTGCCGAACTAACATTGTTTTTATCTCCACTTTTTCAGCAGCCAGATAATTTCTAGTCACATTACAATAGACTGAGCAATCATTTTTGATAAGGAATTACAGTAGCTGTTTTGTTTATATAATTTGTTGCCACCAGATGTTCATGTTTCGCTGTTGCAGTCATCACATTTGGGTAATCTCTGCCAGGGTATTCCTCGGCCAGCCCGAATACCAGAGACTTTGTGTTTCTGTGTCAGTTGCTCTCGCTTGAGGGCTGAAGTCAGGTCGTCAGTAGTATAAAGTAAGGCAACCCACGCCATTACGTCAGTCTTTCTTGCCATGGAGCCCAAAGCAGAAGCAGTTTGCACGAGTGCCGGTCGGCCACTACCAGAGTTTCATCTAGCAAATTGAAATTGAAGTCTTCTAAAGCTAAGTACTGCATTGGGAATCCTTTTTTCTTGCACTTACTGATGGCAGAAAAAGTTAATTGTCTTGCCTGTAGAAGGCAAATACCACACCAAGACTTGCACTCTTACTGTATCACTTGTTTAGGCCCAGACCACAATGTCCCCCGTTGTCGCTTCTGTGCTTTGTTCAACGCCAGAACTATCCGCTGTCAGGCCTTTGTTGTAGCCAGATATTTTCGCTTAGTCCTTGAATTCCGATATGGCTTTGGTAAGCCATCCGACAGCAGATCTTCTGAAAAAACTTAAAGATAAACAGACCGCACTGGTCCAAACCTACTGACTATGCTTCCTTTAAGTTGTCAGTTCTCCGGTACTCAGTGAGGCGCTTTTGCAGCCCCCTGATGCCTGCTTCTGTGGATTCGCAGGCCGCCACTGAGACCCTTTCGGAGTCCGGTATGCCGCAAAACTCTTGGACTAAGGATCCTGCAGTCGCCTCTACTTTGGATGGTTTTGGAGCCACTGAGCAGAAACCGGCTTCCATGGAAGTCCTTTGCACTACCGAATCTCGACACAGACTTCTTTCACAACTTCCCTTCTTTCAAACAATGAGAGTTTCTTAGGCCCAGGGTACAAACCACACCCAAGAAACTGTCCCACTCTCAGGCGCCTGCTACATTGCCTCAGTCTCAAATGCTTAAAATGGCAGAAGACCTTATGCTGATCATGAAAACCAAGCTTCACCCTCCAAAAGGAAGAGAGATCTGTCCCCTGTAGTTTTATCTGATCGAGTCAGATTAATCTGATGCATCTGAATATGAAGTCATTTAATCCCTCTCCACTTATGAGGATTGTGATGCAGAGGATTCCATTCCTTCAGCTTCTCCCCCAGAGTATTTTTCCTTTGGGGAAACCCTCATACCTTAAGGGAGCATTTCCAATGGGAGAGTTGGGACTATCCTCAGTCTGAGACTCTGGGAATTCTTAGATATTCCACAACGCAGACGCTTGGCCATCCCCCTCAGTCCTGGATGTTGTGGAGGATGTTTTCCTCTAATCCAGCTTGATTCTTGCTACCCTCCCTCCTGCTTCCAGAAAACCAGACATGTACAGTAGAGTCTCTGACTCGCACAGATATCTTTTTAAAAATCCTACAGCTGACCCTGAGATAATTTTTCAAGGGATTAAAGCAACCTCTGCTAAGAATCCCACCGCCTCAGACAGGGATTCCCAAGCATTGGACAGATTGGGTAAAAAAAGTATACACCTCAGCTACTCTTGCTGTCAGGGTGCTAAATTGTCAGTTCCATATGTTGAAATTTCAGCAACCTACCTTGGAACTCCTTAAACAAAAAATTTCTTCCTGTCCTGCCCGGGCAGAATCTAAAGATTTACAAGAGTTGATGCATTCTGCAAGTCAAGTAACTAAACACACCTTGCACTGTAGTTTTGATGCCCTAGAAGCTTCTTGCAGGGCAGCAGTCACTGGATCTGTCATTAGAAGGCATGCATGGCTTAAGGAACAGCCCCTGCCAGACCATGTCAAATCTGAATTGTTGGATGCCCTCTTGCACAAAGATAACTTATTTTGGCACCAAGGCAGAAGAGGTCTTAAAAAAAGATGGAAGAAAAAGCAAAATCTATGCAAACAGTTAAGGATTTCATGCCGGTCCAGCCCCCTAGGTTCAGCAGGCATTGTCCCGCCAAACAGAAAAAATATTCACAGGCTCCCAGTATGGAAAAAAAAGGTTTTAATACAGAAAGAACAGTAGTAAAAAAAAAAATCCTCCAGTTACTATTTAAAAACACATAACTAATGCTTTAGACCTTTCCTTTTTAAATAACTAACAATTTCTTCTCTATTTAATCCTGGTACTACAAATTTAAAATCTACCTTGCATTTATTTGACTTATGTTTACATAATGCATTTTTCTCATCTCCTGACTGAATGGCATGTTATGCTCATATATCCTTCTGTTTAATTCTCGTTGTCCTTCCAACATAGAGGATTTGCATTGCATGCAAAAACACATGAACAACATTTTTGGATTTACAACTAAACTAACCTGGAATCTTAAATTTTATATCTCTAAGTCAATTACATTAGCCTCCGTAAAAATATATGTTGGCAAAAATGTTTGTGTTTTTGCATGTTAAATTTGTAGTATTTGAAACTGTCTATTGAAGCAAATATGAATATTGAAGAAGAATTAGGATGGTTAGAATACTGCTGGCAAGTAAGGCTTAATGCCTGATCATCGTGTTTCACTGTTGCAGTCATTACACTTGGGTTATCCTGCTGGCAGGCGACCCGCAATCGGCCCAAGTTCCAAAGTCTTGGTCCGGCGTCGGTTGCCGTCGCCTCTTCCCTGACTTCAGTGTGCCAGGGGTGTAAAAGTTGCAACCGACACCATTTTCTTCAGTCTTTCTTGCCGCGCGGTGCCCGAAGCAGAAGCATTTCGCATGTGCCGGTCGGCCAACTCCTGAGATTTTGAAAGTTGAATTTCAGAACCGAAGTCTTCAATAAAGCTAAGTACCCCGTTGGGGAAACTTTTTCTTGTTCCAGACCGATGTCAGTAAAAGTTAATAATTGTATTTCTTTTGGGAAGCAAATACCTCATAAGGACTTTCACTTTTACTGCATTCCTTGCCTAGGCCCTGATCACGACGTTACTAGTTGTCGGTTTTGTGCTAGATTCAATAAACGCACCATTAAACGTCTGTTTGATTTTGCTTTACATTATTTTGGACGAAGATTTAATTATATAATGCCGTCGAAACAACCGACCAGAATGTATAAAAAACACAAAGAAAAAGACAGGCATCCGAGGTCCAAAACCGACGAAGCCTCTTCTAGGCCAGTTGCCGGTTCGCCGGTTTTCAGTGAGGCGCTTTCTCAGCCCCTGACACCCGCTACCTCAGAGCCACAGGCCATAACCGACAGCTATGTGGAGGCCCCGAGGCCTGTGGAAACTCAAGGTATTTGGCCTACGGAAACTATACCCTCAGATGGGTCCGGAGCCGCTGAGCAGGCACCTGCTTCTGAGGGTGTCTTCAGACCTTCACAGCTTACAATTAAGGCTACTACAGCAGCAAAGGCAAAGTCAAAAACACCACCAGAACAGTCATCCATGCCAAAGAAACAGATGTTTAAAATGGCCGAAGATCTTATTACTTTAACCAGGGGCTCCCATCCCCCTCCTGACAAAAGGCCTAGGCAAGACACTGATTATGATTCCTCTGATCAGGTTTCCATTTCCTCTGATTCTTCTGATCAGGGTTATTCTCTCCCTCCCAATGAGGACTCTGTTGCTGAAGAGTCCATTCCTTCAGCTGCACCGCCTGAGGATTATTCTTTTGGGGAAACCCTGCACACCATGAAGGGAGCATTTCCATTGGGAGAGCCAGGATTACTCAGAATCCAAGAAAAGGCTCAGAGATTTCCTTTTATTGCCTCAGCACAGGCCCCTGGCTATCCCCCCTGTGCTTGATATTGTAAATGTTTTTTCTGAATCCAGTCTGTCTCCAGATTCTTTACCCCCTGCACCAGTAAAGCCTGACAGATACTACAGGGTAACAAGAAAAACCAATAAACTAATAAAAAGTAATAACGAGAGCAATAGCAGCGAAAGGAATTTTAGAAATTTATTTTAAAGCGCTTTTTCGTCAGCCTAAGTAGCTAACTTCCTCAACTTTTCAAATCCCAAAATCTCAGGTTTTGTAAACCCGACAAGGGAGGGGGGTTGGTTGTCTTCAGTACAGCAGATTACCAGGCTCGTATGGATGAAGTATTACATTCGGACACATATGAACCTAGTTCAAGATCAGAAGTTAATACAGCCTATAAGTTAATTATGGACTGTATTGAGGAGTTGTATATTGGTAGTAGAATTGACCAAAAAACATATGGTTACCTAACTACGTCATTTCCAAGATACCCATACATTTTTGGGATTCCTAAAATACATAAATGCATTGACAATCCTCCACTTAGATTGTTAGTTGACAGTAGAGGGTCACCTACTTACCCCTGTGCTAAAGTAGTGGATAGTATACTCCAAAAATATGTAGTAAAGGAAGCCCAGATATTGTAAGATTCATGGACGTTCCTTGAGAAGATAAGAACTATTAACTACAACGCTGACTTCAACTTTCTGACTATAGATGTTAGAGATTTGTACAGTAGCATACCACATGATGTTGCACTTGAATGGGTAACCCTTGCCTTAAAAAAACATAATGCTCCAGACAGGGAAATCTATCTTGTATCCGTTCTTAGTGACCTTGTTCTGTCTTATAACTTCTTTATGTGCTACAATGAGTTTTTCTTACAGAAAGTTGGAGTGGCAATGGGGCCGCCTTGTGGTGGAAGCATAGCCAATTTAGTTATGGCTTACTGGGAGTCTGAATTTGTTTTTTCCAACCATAATCACTTCCTAGATAAGTTTATTTATTACACTAGATTTCTTGATGACATCTTCATTTTGATGCATGGAAATGATGACACAAGTAAATTGGTGTTGCAATACCTTAATAGCACTACTAATTTTTTACAATTTACATACTCATTTGGGATAGACAATATTGCATACCTTGATGTACTTCTAAATAAAAATTACGAGTACAATTGCTACACTGCAAAGGTTTTTCGTAAGAAAACTTATTCAAATACCTTTTTACACTTTACTAGTTGTCACCCTTTTTACCAGAAGAAGTCTGTTGTCAAAGGACAACTAGTAAGAGCTGCTAGGATGGTCAGTTTAGACAACGACTTCCATGAGGAATGTGTAGTGCTTAAAAACATGTTTCTATCTCGAGGGTATCCCGAATGTTTATTGGACAACCCTAATACAGGAAGTAATAGATAAAAGAAGCCAGAACATTTACCAACCTTTACTCCCAGTTAATTGTGCTGAGCCCCAAGGCGACCCAGAACATGTGATTGCAATACTAGTAGTATGCATGAATCAGAAGAAAATGTAGTTTCTGGCGAAGATAAAATAAACATTAATTATTTTATTACTACATTTAGCACAGGTAGTAATATTTGTATTGACATGATTAATAAATATTGGGAATTGCTTAAAATGTACCCTTTTATTTTTAAAAATTAGGAGATAGACCTAAAGTAGCTTTTAGGAAAGGGAAGAATTTAAAATCTCTTGGAGGGTAGTAAACCCTTGGTAACTCACAACGCAGGGATGTTAGTGTCAAAATTGTAATTATTGTAAATACGTGGAAGAAACAACTTATTTTGAGTTAATTGGCACTTCTTATAAATTAAAACACAAACTTAATTGTAATTCTACTTTCGTCGTTTATCTAGCTAGATGCATATTATGTCCCGTCTTCTATATCGGGAAGACCGAAAGAAGACTTAGGGACAGAATATATGAGCATTTATATGCTATGAAAAAGTCTAAACTTGACAACGCTCTAGCTAAACACACTTCTGTATTTACCAATCACACATTCAAATTCTTAGCAATCGACCAGGTTTGTTGTGATAGCAGGGGGGGACCTAGACCCCTTAAATTGGAAGAAGCTGAATTAATTTGGCAGGTTAGGTTAAATGCATACAGTTATCCAGGAATTAATGATTCATGTTCAATCTCAAGTGTGTTAAAATTGAACAGTCTTAAGAGATGATATTAATGTTTTAGGGCTGCACTTTTGTGTTGTATTATTTATTATTTTTTTATTATTATTTATTATTTTTTATTATTATTATTCTTTCACATCATTATATATTTTATTTTGTGACTACAGCAATGAGCCAGTGGGTTTATTTATGTTTTTATTACTAGACTATATTTGTTTAGTTAATGGTTATTAATTATATATACATATATATATATATATATATATATATATATATATATATATATATAAAAATAAAAATACATATATATATAAAAAATACATATGCATAAATAATTATCTTGGACATCACAAACTACATTTCACTATTTAATATTGTCGTTTTTTTCATTAATACGAGTTGTTTTATATTTGTGTTTTATGTATTTATAATGATACTCAAATGTATTGAGTATGTCTTTTTAAATAGAATGAG
Source organism: Protopterus annectens (assembly GCF_019279795.1). Taxonomy (NCBI): domain Eukaryota; kingdom Metazoa; phylum Chordata; order Ceratodontiformes; family Protopteridae; genus Protopterus; species Protopterus annectens. The sequence goes on along the minus strand of NC_056742.1, from coordinate 309,628,872 downwards.
AAGGAGGTCCAGCATCCTACGTAGTAATTGGTATTTAATTTTAAATGTCTTATAAAAGCTTTGTTGTAGCCCATTTTTTAACATTTCTGAGGAAGTTGGCTACTTAGGCTGACGAAAAAGCGCTTTAAGATACTACAGGGTCCCTGACTCTCATAAATTTCTTTACATAAACTCCGCTGCAGACCCAGAAACAATTTCTCAGGGTCCTAAAGGGGTTAAAGCTTCCACTGCCAAAAACCTTGTCCCCTCAGATAGGGATTCCAGAGCTCTGGACAGATGGGGGAAAAAAGTTTACACTTCTGCTACTTTAGCTGTAAGAGCTTTAAACTGTCAGTTTCACATGCTTGAATATCAACAGTATCTCATGTCATTGTTAAAGCAGAAAATGGTTACAAATATAGAAAGTCCTGACAGTAAAGAAATACAGGATTTATTGCATGCAGTTGAACAAGTGGTTTTGATTCATTAGAGGCTTCTTGTATAGCTGCAGTTACAGGCTCAGTTATTCGAAGACATGCTTGGTTGAAAGAACAAAGTTTACCTGACCATGTTTAAAGTAAAATTATTGGATGCTCCACTACAGCATGATACTTTGTTTGGTGTTGAGGCAGAAGGAGTTGTTAAAGAAAATGGAGGATAAAGCAAAGTCAATGCAAATGGTGAAAGATTTCTTACAGGTTCAACCACCTACATTTAGCAGAAACTGGCCTTCAAAAAACTGGTCCTTTCCAGTGTCAGGCCACAGAGGCAGATACAGACGCCCAAGAGGCAGATCTCGGCCCCAAGGCTCCTACAGACCTAAACAATGGGGTGCTTCAGCCCCCAAAGGCGGAGAAGACAAATCACAATCTTATAGGAAACAGTCACAATGACTTCCCTCTGCAAATGCCAAGCTCTTACCAGTTGACAGCACCCCTAGGGGGAAAGCTAGCACTTTTCTCAAAAAATTGGCACATGATCACCCAAGACCAATGGGTGCTGAATACTGTTTCTCAGTGGTACAGGTTCCACTTCCACACGCTTCCAAAACTAAAAGTTATGCCAAACCTGCCACAAAACCAATGGGCAGAGGCACAAAAACAGATTGCTGCTCTTATGGATATGGCAAAAAGTTCCTCACGAAGAACAGGGACAAGGATTTTACTCAAGACTTTCCTTAGTACCCAGAAAAGACAAAGTTTGGAGGCCAATACTAGACCTGTCAATCCTAAATACTTTCCTGGATGTTCCAAAATTCAAAATGTTAACACTACAACTGCCCATGCTGGGCAAGGAGGCTTGGCTAGTTACTTTGGATCTCAAGGAGGCATACCTGCACGTCCCAATCAGACAAGCGTGCAGAAGATACCTCAGATTTATAGCATGCTCAATGCATTACCAATTCTCTGCACTGCCCTTTGGCTTATCTACTGCGCACAGGGTCTTCACAAAATGTCTGACACCAGTAATTGCATTTTGCAGACAAAAAGGAATTCAAATATATCCCTACTTGGACGACTGCCTTATTCAAGCAGAGAGCAAGAACATTCTTCTGAAGCACGTAAAAAGATTGCTAATTTGCCTAGGGTACACAGTAAATGAAAAGAAATCAAAACTAGTGCCCTCTCGAGATAATATTCCTGGGTTCAAGCTTAAATACAACTGCCCAGATGGCTTATCTCACGCCAGACAAAGGCAACTGACTCATTGCTTTCAAATGATGGCTACAAAGACCCAGAAAACTTCTGCAGGCCCTGGGTTTCATGGCATCCTGCATTCTACTAATTCCATATGCAAAACTGCATATGAGGAAACTACAATGGTATCTAAAAAGTGTTTGGACTCAGCATTGTCACAGCCTAGAGACTATCATAACCTTGATCCCTTGCCTACAACAGGAGTTTGCGATGGTGGTCCCAGGCCTGTCACCACAACAAGGGACAGCCTTTCACCTTACCTACAGCCAGGCAGACAATAACAACGGATGCATCGGATTATGCCTGGGGAGCACATATGGCAGGAAAACGTATTCAGGGCATGTGGCCCAAGGAACAAATGCATCTTCACATCAAACAAAAAGAGATGCTAGCTGTACAGAATGCCCTGACAGACTTCAAGGGCCTAATACATCCAGGAAAACTATTAATAAAGACGAAGAATACTGGTACATAAACAAGCAAGGGGGCACACATTCCTATCCCCTATGCAGACAAGCCATGACTTTGTGGAACACAGCACTGACCTACCAGGTACATCTGCAAGCGCAATTCCTGCCAGGAACAAAACATACACTGGCAGACGAACTAAGCAGAAATCTCATGGATCCTCATGAATGGAAGCTAAATCCACAAGTGTTCAACATAACAAGGGAATGGAGACGCCCAGACATAGATCTCTTTGCCTCCCCTCACAATTGCCAAATACAGAAATTTTGCACAAGGACTTATCACTCTCAAGCATGGTAAGTGGATGCTCTATCATTCAGCTGGAAAAACCTGACAGTCTATGCCTTCCCTCCGATGCCTCTTCTCACCAAGGTGCTTCTAAGTCAGACAAGAGAGGCCAAAAATGATCCTGATTGCACCAGACTGGCCACGCAAACACTGGTACCCAATCCTAAAGACTTTGTCCCAAGGCCCACCTTGGCCTCTACCTCAAATCCCGACACAGCAAAACAATCTGCACAGTCAACTCAGAACCTTAAACCTGGCAGCATGGCAGATAAATGTAGCCACTCAGACTGCATCTCTCTAAAGCTGTTATGGATGTAATTTTGGAAGCCAGGAGGCCCAGCACTAGGAAATCTTATGCAGAAAAAATGGAAGAGATTCTGTGCTTGGAACCAGGCACAAGGGCTCGACCCACTGGTCCCTAATATACCTCAGATTTTGCAGTACTTGACTGAGATGTTGGACAAAGGCCTATCTTTTTCATCTATTAAAATCCATGCCTCTGCCATTTCAGCTCATTACAATGCGGATCCTCCTATTTTTTCACATCCTCTACTATGACAGTACCTCAGAGGGGCAAAGAATATAAGACCCCCTAGGAGAGCACCAGTACCTACCTGGGACCTCAATTTTGTTTTAGAAAAACACACTGCCTCCATTTGAACCAGCCAACACAGCTGACCTTAAATTCTTGCCATGGAAAACTGCTCTGCTCCTAGCAATAACTTCAGCAAGAAGAGTCTCAGTTACAGGCATTGATGGCTGTGGAACCTTTCTTCATTTTTCATCAAGACAGGGTTTCTCTTGGAACAAACCCAACATTCATGCCAAAAGTGGTCTCCAATGTGGCCTTAAACCAAACCATTCATTTGCCTACTTTCTACCCAAATCCCCAGAATAAAGGGGAAAGACTTCTGCATGCTTTGGATATACACAGGCAGCTACGATTTTACTTGGACAAAACAAAAGCTTTCAGAAAAACTGAGCAACTGTTTGTAGCATATGCTGCAGGATCACAAGGAAAGCCTATTACAAAGCAGACAATCTCCAAATGGATAGGACACTGCATCTGCTTCTGTTATGCACAACATGGCAAATCTGTGCCTAACGGCATTAGGCCTCATTCTACCAGAGCAGCAGCCACTTCAGCAGCTTTCCTCAGAGGAGTACCAACCAAAGACATATAAGAAGCTGCAACCTGGAGCTCAGTGCACACTTTTACCAAGCACTACCATCTACCTCTCTACTCCAAATCCAGAGCAGGCTTTGCCACTGCAGTTCTGCAGGGCTTGTTAGCCTCGTCAAATCCAATCTAGACCCAGCCACCCAACCTCAGCTTTGGGATTCTACCCAAGTGTAATGACTGCAACAGTGAAACACTATGAACATAGTACAGTTGAGTACCTACCATAAATGTAGATGTTCGAGTGTATTCACTGTTGCAGTCCAGGTTACCCACCCGCCATCCCCCTCTTTGCTGGGACTATTTCTGTACTACTTAACTCTATACAACCTATGTGGTGTATTTGCTTGTAGATGAAGGAAATGTGTATAGTAATATATGCATGGTTGTTGGGCATATTTTTATTTTTTCAGCCTTCCTATCTGGGGGCACCTGACATCTGGGGCAAGAAAAACTGAAGAAAATGGTGTCGGTTGCAACTTTTATACCCCTGGCGCACTGACGTCAGGGAAGAGGCGACAGCAACCGACGCCGGACCAATACTTTGGAACTCGGGCCGACTGCTGGTTGCCTGCCAGCAGGATAACCCAAGTGTAATGACTGCAACAGTGAATACACTCTAACATCTACATTTATGGTAGGTACACAACTGTACTTTTTCCACTAGGATTAAACGGTAGAGAAGAATTTGTTTATTTAAAAATGAAAGGTCTAAAACATTAGTTAAGTGTTTTTAAATAGTTTGTGTTAATTAAGGTCATGTGATTTCATATCAGGTGATTGTTTTAAGATATTTAAATATGAATTACTGTTTTAAGCCTGAAGAAGGCTTTGTAAAGGATTAATAAGACGAAAGCACTAACTGGAGGATTTTTTATTTCTTTTCTTTCTGTATTAAAACCTTTTTTTTTTCCGTATTGGGAGCCTGTGAATATTTTTTCTGTTTTTGGACTATTTCACTTATTTGGCTGCTTTTAGAAGATTGTCCCTGCAAACACTGGTCCTTTCCTGCTCCCAGTAAACCAGCCTAGCCTAGGCCACGTGGAAACAGCCCCCCCGAAACAGCAGCCATAGGGAATACAGAGATCTAAGCCGTGAGTTCTAAGCCACCCCCTTATGGTAACTCACCACCTCCACCCCCTCCTTCTGCCCACCTTCACTTACCCCTTGGAGGAAAACTCTCCTTTCACTTAAGCACCTGGGCCACCATTACCAAGGACCACTGGGTTCTGAACATTGTGTCTCAGGGATACAAGTTTTCCTTCGACACCCTTCCAGCCCCAAAAAGGTTCTCAGATCTACCACCAAATCAGTGGGCAGAGGCTCAAAAGCAAATCCTTTCCTGCTCTTTGAGGGCAGTAGACCACGTTCCTGCAGAACAGATAGGCCAAGGTTTCTACTCCAGACTTTTTCTGGTGCCCAGAAAAAAGGGCACTTGGCACCCCATCCTCGATCTATCCATTTTAAACACCTTCCTAGTGATCCCAAAATTCAAAATGCTCACCCTCCACCAGCTGCTACCCATGCTCTCCAAGGACGCTTGGCTGGCCACCCTAGATCTAAGAAGCCTACCTCCACATTCCTATCAGGGAATCATGCAGAAATATCTCCACTTCAGGGCAGGATCTCAGCACTTTCAGTTCTCTGCGGCTTCCCTTTGGCTTATCTACTGCTCCCAGAGTTTTCACAAAATGTCTGGCTCTGGCCATTGCCTTTTGCAGACAAATATTCAGATTTACCTATACTTCAACTGCCTTATTCAGGCAGACGGCTAGGAAAAGCTGCTCAAGCACCTGGCCTTTGTAAAGACCCTACTAACTTCCCTAGAGAAACAAATTTTCCTGACAGCCTACTTCTCTCAACTAGCCACCAGGCCCCTGCAAGCTCTGGGGTTCATAGTATCTTGCATTCTACTCATTCCATATGCCAGACTGCATATGAGGAAACGTCAATGGTACCTAAAGCGCCTTTGGTGTCAACAGACTCAAGACCTGGAAACTCTTCTACCTATAATTCTTTGCCTCAGAAAAGATTTTCTTGTGGGAGCATGTTGTCCACCAAAGGGACTGCCTTTCTCCCCACCCCCGCCACACATATCCTCATGACAGACGCATCAGACTATGCTTGGTGTGCACACCTGGATGGCAGGTACATACAGGGCCAATGGAGCCCACAGAAAATCCCTCTGCACATCAGTCAAAAAGAGATGATGGCTATGCAGCACCCCTTGATAGCTTTCAAACCCCTTCTCTCTCCGGGGGCTCTCCTGATCAAAACAGACACCACCACTGTGATGTGCTACATCAACAAGCAGGGAGGGACTCCTACCCTCTATGCAGCCTGGCCATGACCCTTTGGCACGCAGCCTCTGCTATGCAACTATACATGTTAGCACAATTCCTATCAGGCGCTCTCAACTCTCTGGCAAATCAATTAAGCAGAAATCTTCTGGACCCACACAAGTGGCAACTCAACAGAAGTACCTTCACCCTAATAACTCAGAAATTGGGGAACCCTGAAGGTCGACCTCTTTGCTTCCTACACCAACCATCAGCTCAGCAAATCCTGCATCAGGGAGCATCACTGCAAGGCTTGGAAAGTGGATGCCCTGTCCTTCCCCTAGGTCAACCTTTCGGTCTATGCCTTTCCTCTCCTACCTCTCATCCCCAGGGTACTACTCAAAATAAGGAAGGAAAAACCAAGGACCATTCTTATAGCTCCAGACTGGCTCCGGCAACACTGGTACTACTTGCTGTGCAGCTTGTCTCCGCTGACTCAGTGGCATCTTCAGATTCCAAACCTCCCGACCCAGAGGGAAGGGGAATTCATGCATCCCCAATTGCAGACACTCAGTCTGGCAGCTTGGCTTGTTCTCTAACCCCGACCCAATCTGCCAGCCTCAGTAAACGGGTTCTGGATGTTATCCATGAGACCAGACGACCTAGCACCAGAAAGTCTTGTGCTGATAAATGAAGAGGTTCTGCACCTGGATCCAGGCTAAGGGAGCCAATACGGTACAGCCCTCCCTCTCATCTGGATTACTTAGCTGACCTACTGCACTGTGGCTTCTCTTTCTCCTTTATAAAAATTCATACCTCTGCTATTTCTGCTCATTTTCACACTGAGCAGCACCTTTTCTCACACCCTTTGATCAAACAGTTCCTAAGAGGGATTAGCAACTTGAGGCCACCCAGAAGGGCACAAACACCAGCTCAGGACCTTAACTTTGTATTGGAAAAGCTCACCCTGCCCCCTTTCGAACCAGCTTCTTCTGCAGAGCTAAAATTTCTCTCCTGGAAGACTGCTTTCCTTCTGGCCATCACTTCAGCCATAAGAGTCTCTGAGCTGCAAGCACTCATGGCTGTGGGAACCCTTCATCTTTCATGCAGACATGGTATCCCTCAGAACTAACCTGTCCTTCATGCCCAAGGTGGTGTCCAGTGTGGCTTTCAACCAATCCATTCATTTGCCCACCTTCTTTCCTAAACCCCAGAACAAGGGGGAAAGGAATTCTGTACTCTCTAGATGTGCACAGCTCAAATTCTATCTAGACAGGACTAAATCCTTCAGAAAGTCTGATCATTTGCTGGTTAACTTTACTACAGGGGCAGAAGGCAAAGCCATCTCCAAACAAACCATTTCCAAATGGATAGCACATGGCATCCATGTCTGCTACAAACAGCATGGAAAGCCTCCCCCCAAGGGGGTCAAGACGCACTCTACCAGAGCAGCCTGCACCTCTGCAGCTTTCCTCAGAGGAGCCCCCACCAGGGACATCCTGGAGGCTGCCACCTGGACATATGTTCACACTTTTACCAAGCATTACCACCTGCCTCTCTTCAAATCCAGGGCAGGGTTTGCCTCTGTAGTCTTGCAAGGCATCCTAGCTAGCCCCTAGTCTCCTTGACTGCCTCCACCCATTTCCTCAGCTTTGGTAATCAACCCAAATGTGATGACTGCAACAGTGAAACACTAAGAACATAGTACAGTTGTGTACACTTACCCTAAATGCAGATGTTAGTGTATTCACTGTTGCAGTCCTGGATGTTCTTCATCTCACATTGCTGCAGTCCTTACTTATGGGTAGTCCGCTGTCCTCGGTCGGCCCGAATACCAAAGTATTAGGCTGACGTCGGTCATGGGCGCACAGCCCTGACATCAGAGCGTCAGGGTATAAAAGAGCATGACCGACGTCATATCCTCAGTCTTTTTTGCCGCATGGTCCGATGCAGAAGCAGCGTTGCAAGTGCCGTTCGGCTTTCTGAAATTTTTCGTTTTCGGAGTTTCAGACATACCAAGTTGGGCTAAGTACCCCGTTGGGGAGCATTTTTGTTTTTTCTTGCCTCAGTTATTTACCGGATGTCAGAAAAAGTGAATAATTGTATTTCTTGTGGGAAGCAGATACCACATAGGGATTACCACTCGCTTTGTATCCCTTGCTTGGGACCGGAGCACGACGTAGTTGGGTGTCGGTTTTGTGCTAGGTTTAATAAGCGCACTATTAAGAGAAGGCTAGATTGCGCTAGGTTAGTCTTTGGCAAGCGGTGTAATTATAATATGCCGTCGGATCCTCCGACGCCCGCTTCCACGAAGAAGCGTAAAGACAAATCTGTAAAGCCTAGGCAGGATGATTCGTCCATTTCGGACACCGGTCCTTTAGAGACTGCAGTGGAACAGGTGGATCCGGCTGAAGTTTCTGTTGAGTCTCAGGGGGAAACCTTGATTTTACAGGATGTGGCCTCACAGGAGTCAGGTCAGGCTGAAGGGGCCTCTCAGGTTACTATTCTCCCTTCTTTGCCTAAGGGGGTTAGGCCTTCTGCTACTGTTTCTAGGGCTCCTTCTAAGGGCAGGTCTGTTTTGCCTTCTTCTGGAGTTAGTTCTGGTTCTTCAGGGTCTGTACCTAAGAAGCATATGCTTAAAATGGCAGAAGATTTGATTACTTTAATTAGAGGTTCCATGCCCCCTCCTGATAAGAGGCCCAGGGTAGAGCCAGAGTTGGAATGTTTGGAGCAGGCCTCAGATGATTCTGAGTCTTCTGCTGAAGATATTCAAGATTTTCCTCCTTATTCGGATTCCGATGCAGAGGATTCTACTCCTTCTGCTTCCCCTCCAGAGGATTTTTCATTTTCAGAAACCTTACACTCTGAGGGAACATTTTAAGTGGGAAGGGCAGGATTACTCAGATTCCAGAAAGAGACTTAGAGAGTTCTTGTTTTTACCACAGCATAGACCCTTGGCTATTCCTCCTGTTTTGGATGTTGTTCAGGATGTTTTTTCGGAGGCCTCATTTAATCCAGATTCTATGCCTCCTGCACCAGTTAAACCGGACAGGTATTATAGGGTACCTGAGGCTCATAAATATCTATATAAGAGTCCTAGGCAGACCCAGAAACTATTAGTCAGGGGCCTAAGGGTGTTAGGGCTTCTGTTGTAAAGAATCTGGTTCCTCTAGATAAGGAAGCTAGAGCTTTGGACAGATGGGGTAAGAAGGTGTACACCTCTTCTACTTTAGCAATGAGGGCTTTAAATTGCCAGTTTCATATGTTAAAATATCAGAATTTCCTCCTTTCTCAGCTAAAATCTAAAGTGGATGCTTTGGCAGAGGGCATAGAGTGTAAAGAATTGCAAGATTTGGTGCATGTTTCTGAACAGGTTGGGAAACATTCTTTGCAGTGTGGCTTTGATGCTTTGCAGGCTTCTTCTAGAGTGGCTGCCACTGGTTCAGTTCTTCATAGGCATGCCTGGCTTAAGGATCAGAATTTATCTGAGCATGTTAAGTCTAGAATTCTGGATGCCCCTTTACAGTCCGAAGTTTTGTTTGGTCTTCCTGTGGAGTCTGTTTTGAAGAAAATGGAGGACAAGGCTAAGTCTATGCAGACTGTTAAAGATTTTTTGCAGGTTCAACCTCCTAAGTTTAGTAGAAATTGGCCTGCTAGGGGGTGGACGTACCCTTCTTCTGATTCCCAGTCTAGGGGTAGATCTAGGCGTGGTAGGGGCAGAGCTCAGAGTACCTTTAGACCTAGAACATGGAGTTCGCCTGCTCAATCTGCTGGTGAGGGTAGGGGCCAGTCCTTTCGTAAACAGGCCCAATGACCTGCATTTTCAGCTGCCGGATTCTTCTTGCCTGGCAGCTCCTTTGGGAGGAAAGCTAGCTCTCCAAGCAAAATTGGTTTTTAATCACCCAAGACAAATGGGTGTTGGACATTATAAACAAAGGTTACAAGTTTTATTTCCATACATTGCCTCCTTTCAAAGGTATGCCAGACATTCCTCCTCGGCAAAGGATGGAGGCTCACAAACAGATTTCATTGCTTCTTCACATGGGAGCTATACAGCCAGTACCTCCTTCAGAAGTGGGTCTAGGGTTTTATTCCCGCCTGTTTCTAGTACCAAAGAAAGGGAACACGTGGAGACCGATTTTGGATTTATCTCTCCTCAACACTTATTTGGACATTCCAAAGTTCAAAATGTTGACATTACAACAGCTTTTGCCTCTGCTGGGAAGAGATCACTGGATGGTAACTCTGGATCTAAAAGAGGCTTATCTTCATGTTCCTATCAGGCCCAGTTGCAGGAAGTACCTGCATTTTCGAGCTGGGAATTTACATTATCAGTTCTCTGCATTGCCCTTTGGCTTATCTACTGCGCCCAGAGTGTTCACAAAGGTTCTGGCTCCAGTGATAGCCTTTTTCAGGATGGAAGGAATACAAATTTATCCTTATTTGGACGATTGCCTGATTATTGCACAAGACAAGGACGAGCTTCTTCAGCATCTACAGTATGTGATGGTAGTGTTAAGATGCCTAGGGTATTCTGTGAACGAAACAAAGTCCAGTCTAGTACCCTCTCAGGACATGTGCTTTCTGGGTGTGAGACTGAATACAGCTTCCCAGATGGCCTTTTGACCCCGGACAAACAGAAAAGTCTTTCACTTTATTTCCATCAAATGTCTCTACAGTCCAGGCTGACTGCAAGGACAGTCCTTCAAGCCTTGGGGTTCATGGTATCTTGTATTCTGGTGCTTCCCAATGCCAAATTGCATATGAGGAAGCTTCAATGGTATCTCAAAAATCTATGGACACAACACTGCCAGGATCTAGACACTGTCATTCAGATAATACCTTGCATTCAGAAGGAATTTTTGTGGTGGGCTCAGGAATGTCACCTAAACAAGGGACTCTCTGTGACCCGACCAGAGGCGAGTCAGATTCTAACTACGGATGCCTCGGACAAGGCTTTGGGAGCACACCTCAATGGAAAATGGGTGCAAGACACGTGGCCTGCCAGACTTCAACATTTGCATATCAACTTGAAGGAGATGTTAGCAGTACAATTTGCATTGATGGCTTTCAAGGATTTACTTCACCCAGGGCAGGTGTTGATTCTAACAGACAACACAACTGTCATGTGGTACATCAACAAGCAAGGGGGAACTCATTCGTACCCTCTTTGCAGACAAGCGATGATTCTGTGGGAGACAGCTCTCAGTTACAACCTCAATCTTCAGGCAAGATTTCTACCAGGAGCACAGAACTCCTTAGCAGATGTATTGAGCAGACAAATAGTGGATCCTCACGAGTGGAAATTGGATCCTCAGGTATTTCAAAAGTTGACAGTGTCATGGGGAACTCCAGACATAGATCTGTTCGCTTCTCCACTAAATTACCAGTTGCCAAAGTTTTGCACAAAAAGGTTTCATCCCACAGCTTGGAAGGTGGACGCTCTGTCATTCAATTGGAACAATCTTCATGTATATGCCTTTCCACCTCTACCTCTTCTGCCCAAGGTTCTCTTGAAGGCCAGACAAGACAAGCCATCCATGATCCTGATAGCACCGGATTGGCCTCGACAACATTGGTACCCACTACTGAGGAGTTTGGTCCGAGAGCCTCCATGGCCTCTGCCTTTGATTCCACACCTTTTGTCTCAGGAGGGCAATCACTTTCTCAATGTCAGAATTCAGTCTCTGCATCTAACAGCCTGGCATATTCTGTTTTACATTCTGGAGGTTCTCAGCTTCCACAACAAGTTTTGAATGTTATTTTGGAGGCCAGGAGGCCTAGTACAAGGAAAGTTCATGCTGATAAATGGAGGAGATTTTTTATTTGGAGCAAAGGGAAGGACTTTGATGTTTCCAAGCCTAATTTGAGTGCTTCCTTACAATATCTTACTGAGTTATTAGACAAAGGTTTGTCCTTCTCCTCCATAAAGGTTCATGCTGCAGCCATTTTGGCTAATTATGACTGTGACCCTCCTTTATTCTCTCATCCTTTGTTTAAGCAGTTTCTCAGAGGGGCAAAGAACATAAGACCCCACGTAGAGCTCCTACTCCTGCTTGGGATCTCAATTTTGTGTTGGAAAAGCTTACTCTACAACCTTTTGAGCCTGCAGCTACTGCCGAGTTAAAGTATTTGTCATGGAAAACTGCTTTTTTGTTGGCCATTACTTCTGCAAGAAGGGTTTCTGAATTACAGGCCCTTATGGCAGTGGAGCCTTTCTTGATTTTTCATAAGGATAGGGTATCTTTGCGTACTAATCCTTCCTTTATGCCTAAAGTGGTTTCTAGTGTGGCCTTAAACCAAACTATTCATTTGCCTACTTTTTATGCAAATCCTCAAAATAAAGGGGAGAAGATTTTGCATACTTTGGATATTCACAGGCAGTTGCGTTATTATTTGAGCAGAACCAAGGAGTTCAGACAGTCTCAGCAGTTGTTTGTTTCTTTTGCTTTGGGTTCACAGGGTAGACCTGTTTCAAAACAAACTATTTCTAAATGGATTGGGTTTTGTATTTCTTTTGGTTATTCCCATCATGGTAAGGAGATTCCGACTGGAATCAGACCTCATTCCACTAGAGCTACTGCAACTTCCACTGCCTTTCTAAGGGGGGTAGCTACAAAGGATATTTTGGAAGCAGCCACTTGGAGTTCAGTACATACTTTTTCTAAACATTACCACCTTCCTCTTTATTCTAAGTCTAGGGCTGGATTTGCCACTGCAATTTTACAGGGCATTTTAGCAGCCCCTAATGCTTAATGATTTTGCCAACCTCCCTTTCCCGTTGCTTTGGGATTCTACCCATAAGTAAGGACTGCAGCAATGTGAGATGAAGAACATAGTACAGTTTTGTACCTACCATAAATGTAGATGTTCGAAGATCCACATTGCTGCAGTCCAATTTTCCCTCCCTCCTTCCCCTCTGTAGCTTAGCTTGGTTATATGGTTTGGGTGATGGCTGTAGTTGGGTATATCTTTTGGGAGGGTACTCTGTTTTTTGGCTGTGGCCTTTCTTTTAGGGCCTTCTGACATCTGGGGCAAGAAAAGACTGAGGATATGACGTCGGTCATGCGCTTTTATACTCTGACGCTCTGATGTCAGGGCTGTGCGCCCATGACCGACATCAGCCTAATACTTTGGTATTCGGGCCGACCGAGGACAGCGGACTACCCATAAGTAAGGACTGCAGCAATGTGCATCTTCGAACATCTACATTTATGGTAGGTACAAAACTGTACTTTTCCCTCCCTCCATCCCCCCTTTCTTCTCTTTCTTTACAAGGGACATATTGGTATTTTATTTTCCACTGGTAGGGTTCTTCCACCAGAACCTGGGCTCCTACTTGGGGGCTCTTGACAGGTTAGGGCAAGAAAAACTGATGTAATGGCGTCTGTTGCCTTACTTTATACTTCTGATGACCTGACGTCAGTCCTCTAGCGACAGCAACTGATGCAGAAATACTAAGTCTCTGGTATTCGGGCCGGCTGATGGCTACCCTGGCAGGGATAACCCAAATGTGATGACTGCAACAGTGAATACAGTCGAACATCTACATTTATGGTAAGTGTACACAACTGTACTTTCCTTTTTGATCCTAGTAACATGTTTATGCTAAATTTCACATTGGTTTGTTAGCACTAACCAGTTTTATTAAAATTTTATTGCTTTAATCACGGGTTGCAGAAAATATTTGCTTTAATATTTTACTTAATCATGGAATTTATTGGCTGTTTTTACTGACTGCTTTACTATATTTAGTGGTCCACACTACGTGATCACTCATAGATTCATAGGTAGGTACTAGGCTATCGGCCCAAGAGCCTAAGTAAGCCGAGCCAGCAAGGTTCCCTGACTTATGCCACTCAGTTATTTTCCTGTGCCCCTGTCGAGCACAGCTGCAGAAGTGATCCCTGAGATGTATTTCGTATTTCCCATCCACTCATCAAGATTTTTCTTGGAGTGCTAATGAGGAACTTTGCTTGACATAGATGGGTAGCTTGTTCCAGAGTATGGGAAGTCTCTGGGACAGGAATCTATCCCTCCAGTTTTTTTTGGAGGGGGTCTTGACACTAAAAGAATGAAAGTGCTTAACACTGGTTCAACTCGTTCTTTTCTCCAGAGTGACAGAAGTTTATTTTTTTAATGTGTGTGTGTATGTATATATATATATATATATATATATATATATATATATATATATATCTATATATCTATATATCTATATATATGTATATATATATATATATGTATATATATGTATATATGTATATATGTGTATATATATATATATATATATATATATATATATATATATATATATATATATAAAATGTGTTTGTGTGTACGTAGATGTACAAGTACATGAGTGCTGTATGAGTTATCACTGCATGCATTTTATTGAATGGTGAAACGGTGGTGTTTTCCATCATTGGTATAGTTTGTCGAATTATGTAATGGTCGAAGGTTATTACATCCACCATTACATAATTTTAAGGGTTTTTGCCCTTTCTTTCAGGTTTGTTCGACCCTGGAATTGATTCGTTCAATTTCCAGCTATGTGGGAGAAAAGCACCCACATCAGGGTTGCTCAGACACACACATTTACATTTGAAAGGTTTTTACTTTTCTTACTGCAGATGATACTTGTCAGTGTTGCAGTACTGATTCTTGGGTCTTCCATCCATGCTGAAGACTGCTACTGACCAGATTTCCAGATTCTTTGAATAATCCTTAGCTGATGGACGTCCAGAGGCAAACATATGGATGTGATCGTATAAGAGGAGCATCTGTTGCCACCATATCTTGTTCTTTCTAGCAGTGCTGTCTGATGCGCTTTAAGTGTGCTTTGTAGTGCCTTACAGTGCATTGGTTAGCTCATGTTTTCAGAGAACCTTCTTTCCAGGCAAATAAGTATCCTGCTGTGATAATTTCGCTACTACTGTAATGTTCAGAAAAGTAAACTATTCAGTGCCTGCAACTGTCCTGTGTAAAATTCCATGCAAAAACACTCAAACATAGGGCCAAAATGCTTGCCATCCATATGGAGTTTTCTTCGATTTCATCAGTGGTGCCGCAATCCAATGCGGTCATCGGCAGACTCTGGCATTCTCTAGCCTAATTCAAAAAAAAAAAAAAGGCAGGCCAAGGGGCCCTGTTAGCAAAAAAGCTCCAAACACAGCTCTTAATTTGATGGACAATCTTAGTTGAGGTGCCTTTGCTGTCCCAAGGTCTGGTAACATAAGCAGGAACCCTCTGCACGGCCTCTTGAGAGGCTGCTATATTTTTCTGCCTGTCTGTGATTGGCACCACTGTTCTCAAGTCATTCTGGCTTTAGATCACTTTGCAGGCCTACGTCCACATTGTTGATTCCTTGTCTTACCCAACTACCAAAGCCACAACCGAAGTTGCAGTTGAATGACTGCTTCCTCTGGGCAACCAAAGCATATCACTTTACGTGCTTCACCACTTTCTCCGACCACCTGTTCTCAGACCGAAGCCCAAGATGACATTAAAGTAGCACAGGAATTTATGCGCTTCATGAAATCTAGAGAGCTGTCTCATTCTTCCACCTCTGAGGCTTCCATCTAAATGAAGCAGGGAAGAAGCTTAGTCTAGGTCAGAGGATGAGGTGGAGGAATCATTTTACTTTGGCCACTTACCATCTCAGAATGTAATCATACAACACATTGTCATCCCCATCTCGGAAGGTCTTTTAGTTCAGTAATACCCTTCATAGAATGAAGGAGGCTTTCAGTTGGGAGAGTAAGCAGTTCTCCCAGGCCCAGATCCACTACAGGGAACTTCTAAGTTGACCTTTACCCAGACTACTGGTTATTTCTTAGTACACATTGTGTTGGATTATGTCTCTTAAGAAAAAGCTCTACACCCTGACTTTCTATCCCCCTGCTCCAAGTTAAACCAGATGTGTTTTACAGAGAGAATCTCATCAGCACATGTATAAGAAATTGATCCTTCTGTGTCCTCCACTGAATCCACCAAAAGTGTACCCGAAGGACTGACAAGACATCCCTTGTGTAATTCCGGGGAAAGCAGATTACTAGACAGGTTTGGAAAAAAAGTCCTTGCCTCTCCCAGTGTGGTAATGGGTATCTTCAGTTGTCACTTACATATGCTAAAGTACCTTCAATCTGTTCACAACAAAAGGCTAGCTAAGATAGACTGTATTGGTGATGGAACCTCATCCAGAGAAATTCAGGCAGTAGAGAAGCTTTCCACGTCTCCAGATACTCCCCAAAATGTGGCTTTTGACACCTTTAATGCTTCTTTCAGAACAGCTAGGACAGGCTCTGTCATCTGCAGACATGCATGGTTTAGTTCTATGCCCATCAGATCAGGTGAAACTGAAGTACTAGATGCCACCTTGGACAAGGAATTCCTTTTTGATCTGCCAACTGAACAAGTTTGTGAGAAACTTGATAAAAAGAAAGTAAATTAAAACTGTGAAAGAATTTTATCTCTCTCTCCTGATACACAGTAATAATTACCCATCAAAACCTTGTCCTTTCCCGTCTGCACAAGACAAGGGGAGGCCTCCTCTTGGTAAAACAAGACTGTCTTAAGAGATGGCAAACAGAACAATCACGAAGGGCAGGGGGGGCTCCAAGGAACCAACCTAGCACTGAGAGCAGCTGTGAATTTTCTGCCCCATCCTCCCTTACTCCTTCCCATCCTTTCCAAACCTTTGGTATGAAGACTTCCTAAACAAAACAAAATCCATCACCATGGATCATTACTGTAATTACTGCCCGTGATCTTCAAGGATGCCTCTGTAGTGAAGGATGCTTTCCTCCATGTCCTCGTAACAGGCAGTCACTGAAAGTACCTGTTGTGACCCACCACTGTCAACCAGTAATCGAGGAGCCTCAGTCCTCATCACTGGCAACAGTGGGGAATGTTCCCTGGGAGAATAATAGGTACACACAGTATTTCCAGATGCAGCTTTCTGCATCAAGTGCAATTTCCCTTGAGAGCACACACAGACCACAGTCGCTCCTGGGCTGGTTTCTCTTCCTCTTTCCAGATCCCCAGTAAGACTCCTCACTGGTGCAGCTATAGAGTTGAGATCTCAGCTGAGTGACCAAGCCAAGACCTCCAGCACTCTGTCTAGCCAGTGCTTCGTGTCTCAGCCCAAGTAGCTGACACACACACTCTTTGAGGTTTAATTTACTTTCTCACACACACTTGGGAAAGGCTGGCGCAGGTTTATGAGCTATACCTTCTTCTGCCCAGACTGTAAGGTAGTTTACACTGCCACCAATCACTCCTTATCAGCTACTGTAAGGCCCTTAAAGGGTGTATAACCTTACTGTGTTGCAATAATAATACAAATGGTAGTTTGACCAAGGGTGTTAGGAGTGGCCCACATGGTGTTACCAAATTTGCAAGTGCTCTCAACACTTAAATATCTCTGCACTGATCATCCAGAATGAAGGATTTAAATATGTTAAATAATAAAAGGACAAGACAATACTAAATATATATTCACAATGACAGAGTTCAAAACCACATGAAGTATTTAAAATAACATTGCCGTACAGGGTCGCACAAATAAAGAAAACATCTAAACTTTACTGTATTCCTAACTATATCTAAGAAAATTATACTATTCCTTAGAAACTTACTTCATTAGAGCAAAGCAGATGTGGTGAATGGTTCTTGTTGTTGGGTCCAAGACCGAATGCAGAATGCTCTGTCTCACTAACAGACTTCTCAAAATATCTAAAATATTACTTGGTGGTATAGCTTACAGAATGACATTTCTGATCATCTGACTTTTAGTTCCAGGCCAAACCCCCTATTGCTGAAGCTTGCA
Source organism: Protopterus annectens (assembly GCF_019279795.1). Classification (NCBI taxonomy): domain Eukaryota; kingdom Metazoa; phylum Chordata; order Ceratodontiformes; family Protopteridae; genus Protopterus; species Protopterus annectens. The sequence continues at coordinate 309,611,151 of NC_056742.1, read as the reverse complement.
GTATTTAGGGTCTTACTGTAAAAATACTCGTACAAGGGCTTTTGCTCAGATCTTTGGTAGAAGCTGGATGTCCTAAAACAATTACATTCTTTCATGCTTCCAAACTAGCAATTAGTTCACCCCAAAGACAATACAGAAAGCTTCCGAGTACAGGCTCTCTAGATGCATTGAAATCTTGTCAGCTAGGCTCCTGATGGCCTAGCCCATAAAATAATTTAACTTCAGATATTTTTCTAAGGTTTGCTGGACTAAGGTTAACATTCTGTATTCCAGTTTCCACTGGCAAAATATATACATTTAAATAGTTACAGTAGTGCATGCATACTTCTGATGTCCTATTCATATGCTGCTGTATTCATAGCAGAAGGGACTCTGCCTCTGGTCGACTCCTGTATGTTTGGCCATTTTAGAAAAGATTGATTCTACCGCTAGGGTGGGTGTGACGTCCTGCGTCTCTGTGGATGTTAGCCATAAACAGACATATTGGGTACAAAAGGGATGTTAGCATGCACCTACCTCACAACGTTTCTGCTGCCTGTGTGACTGCCAGCTCCAGTTGTCCTTCCTTCAGAAAAGTGACCCATGTGACTCGTTCTTATCTGATTTCAAATAAGTACCCCATAGGGGCTTTTCTTTAGCCTTTGCTACTGCTGTTGGGTTTCATGTCGGGTAGAAAGGGGAAGTGTAGGTGTGGAAGGCAAATTCCATATAAAGATACACATGAGCTCTGCCTGTTTTGCTTAGGCCAGGAACACGACCACGCTATTTGTAGTATTTGTCAGGCCTTTCTTCCCAAAATCCTCAGGAGTCGCTCAGCTCTCTTAAAATTTTATTAAGAGAACCAGTGTCTAAAGCATTTGGCTAAAGCGATGGATCTGATGTCGGGCCCTTCGGATGAGCTGTCAGTCAAAAAAGCCAGAAAGTCTAGGCCTGAGCCGACTGCTGCACCTTCCCTTCCAGCCATATCTCTCGAGGCAGGTGAAGGTGCATGGAGTCTAAAACAGAATAGGTTCATAGGTTGGTACTAGGCTATCGGCCCTAGGGGCCTATACAAGCCTAGCCATAACAATGCCCTGGATATTTCTTCCCACAATATTAACTTCCCTGGACCCCTGTCTAGCAGGGCGACTGACGTGATCCCCTGGGTGAATTTCCTATCTCCCATCCAATCGTCAAGGTTCCTTTTGAAGAGGGCCAGGGAGGCGCTCTGCTTGACATGTATGGGCAAGTCTATTCCAGAGTATGTGGAGTCCCTAGGTCAGCAACCTATCCCTCCAGCATGTTTTGTTCATTGTGATGACAAGGTTTAGATCCCTGGAGCATGTGGCTCTGAGGGATTGGGATTTCTTTAAGTGGAGCATGTCCAACCGCTCAGGGGGCTTGACATGACCTTGTAGGTTAAGCAGAGATTGCTTCTGAGCAGACGATATGCCACAAAGTATAGCTGGAGTTTTTTTAGACTGTCTATATAGGGCATCTGCTTTAGGCTTGTGATTCTTTTTAGTGAGGTATTTCTGTGGCCTTTCCAGCTGTTGCAGATGTCTTGTGAGGTACATACCAAACTGGGCATTGTACTCTAATGGGTCTAATGAGGGATGAGTACAGTGGGACAATGACCTCCTCTTTTCTGGATGAAAAGCCCTTCGTGATGAGGTGTGCCACACAGGATTTCCTGACTGTTGTGGCGATGTGGTTATCGAAGGTAAGACCACTGTCCACCTGTGTCCCCAAGTCTCTCATCACACTTTCGGTGTTTAGTATACTGCCACCTCTGTGGGAATTCATGGGTACATGTTTTTTCCTAAAGGGGATAGCTATACATTTCTTGGCATTAAGTTTGAGCCCATGGCTCTGGCACCAAGCATCTGTTTCTGTAAGGCCCTTTTGTAGAATATCCACATCATTTGGGGATTCAGTAATTGTTCCCAGTTTGCAGTCATCTGCGAACTTTGTTAGCTAGAGTCCCTTAGTGTTGGCCTGTACTAAAGAGAAGTGGATGCCAGACTAACAGTCCCAGGACTGAACCCTGAGGTACTCCACTTGTCTGGAGCTGGATTTGGAGTCTGCTACTTTTACAGTTTGGTTTCTGTCAGTAAGCCAGTTGGCAACCCATCGAGTGATGTAGGGATTTATGCCTAATTTAGTAAGTTTATCTATGATTCCAGAGTGGGGGATGGTGTCGAAGGCCTTGGTGAGGTCTAGATAGGCTGTGTGGACTGCCTTACCTTCGTCCACAGCTCTGGAGACTGATTCGAAGAAGTCATGTTCAGGAGACGAGGTCGGCCCTTCACAAACCCAAACTGGGAGGTGTCCAGTGTTTGAAGGTTGCCAATGTCTTTCTTTATAAGTTCCATGATGATGTGTTCCATACCCTTGCAGATCAGGCTCGTCAGACTGATGGGACGGTAGTTCCCGGGATCCAGGGTGGATCCCCCCTTGTGGAGTGGGATAACTGTAGCAGTGCGCCACTCAGTGGGCACAAAGCCTGAGGTGATGCTATGATTAAACATGACACTTAGGTGAGGTGCCAGTTCATTTTGTAGTTCATGTAGTACACAGCCCGGGATGTCATCTGGTCCCATGGATGCTGTATTCTTAGCTTTGGGGAGAGTGGTTTCTACCTGTGTGGCTGAGTACCTGAATTTGGCAATCTTTTGGTATTGAGATGGGCCCTTTAGGGGGTGAGAGGGGGTGAAGTTGGCACTAAATTGATCTGCCAGGATATTAGCAATATCCTTGGAATCTGTATATTTAATGCCATTCTGTTGTAGCTCAGAGTACATCTGAGCATTGCCTTTTAGATTCTTGACATAACTATAGAATGCCTTGTGGTTGTCTTTGGAATCTTTGGCAGTTTTATTTTCATCAGATCTTCCTTTGGTGGGTACCCAGGTGGAAGCGGTTAAAAAAGCCGAGGGCACGTCCCAGAAAGAAATACAGGTGTCCTAATCTGTCACCAAGGAGGAACCTAGGCTCATCATTTCAGAGGGTCTGCGTGGGGTCTTGCAAATTGTAGTTCGAGAGGATGTTAGTACTCCTATTGTGGAGTGCTGTTCCATGTTCGGCCCTCCTACTCTTCACCTGATCTCCGATATCTCAACGTCTGAGTCCCATAAAAAGAAGCAAAAAACTAAACATCTTGCTCCTTCACCAATGCCTGCGGCCTCTGAACAACTTCCTAACTGTCAGGCCTTCACCCAAGGACTTTTAAATGCCTTCTTAGCCCTATGCCAGGCCCCTACGGCATCTATCCCCAAAGGTAAACTTTCTTTGGATGTGTCATCCGAAGAAGATTCATCAAGCAGTGAATCTCTTACTTACACGTCACAAATTGCTTCCCCAGAGGAGGATTCCAGTGGCACAGATTCCCCAGGAGGGGATATCATCTGTGGGGAAACCATTGCTCAAATGAAAGAATTCAAGTGTGACAGCAGTCTGGTCACAAACTCGGAAGTATTATGACCTCTTGCAAATGGAGTCTCCCAACCCATCTGCTGTACCTCCAGTGCACCCTGCCTTCTTTAATGCATTCCTGGCTGCCTCCAAAAATCCTGATTCACAGCCTCTTACACCCAAATGCCCAGACAGGTTTTATAAGGTCCCAGAGGATGCTAAATTCTGGTATAAAGGTCCTTCTGCAGACCTTTCAGTCATTGCTGTGGCTACAGACAAATCTGCTAAGCTACTCCCTTCTCCCTTCCTCCTGCCGTCTGACAAGGAGAGCAGGTTAATGGAGAGCCTAGGGAAAAAGGTCTGCACTTCTGCTACCCTAGCAATATGAGCAATTAACTACCAAACCCACATTGCCAAATATTCCCTGGCTCTGCTAGCTGATGTGACAAAACAACTGGGGGACCTCCCCGACTCCCATCTAAGGCTGAAATATCTACCCTGTTGAATTCCTGCAGTCAGGTGACCAAGCACTCTATAGTGTGCAGTTATGATGCAGTAGAGGCGTCACCTAGGGCTGCCGCTTCAGGGTCTGTCATTAGGATATATCTCTGGCTTAGGTTGCAGCCTCTCCCTGATGACATCATCTATATTCTTGGACACACCCCTAGACAAAGATTTATTTGGTTCCGCAGCTGCTGACCTTTTTAAAGCCCTCCAAGTGAAGGGCAATGAGCTACAGAATGAGACATTTGTCTGTCCCATGCTTCCAAAAGTTACCCTACCAAATCCTCCTTTTGTGAGAAGGCCTGCAAGACAGTTGCTAGTCAAAAGCAAAAAGGACTCCAGGAAACAGACCTCAGCCAGGTTTGTTCCCTCTACTCCTGCTACCAAGCAGCCCTTTCAGGGTACACCTGGTAGCCTGTGACTACCAGGCACACTGTCCAAACACCCCACTTTGTGAGTCTCTCTCCATACCAGCTTGGAATCTGGTTACCCTGAATTCTTGGGTCCTCTCTATAATACAACAGGGATACTTCATGAGATGGGAGACCAAACCTACTCCCAAAAGAATTACTCAACCCCCTCGAAAACACCTGCCTTCCTTCCCCTCAGTTCTTCAGGCGCTGCTAGATCAAGGAACCATTCAAGAAGCCCCTGCACATGCAGTAGGAAAGGGATTTTACGCCAGGATGTTCCTGGTTCCCAGGAAAGAAGGTCCATGGAGACCAATCCTGAATTTGTTCCATCTCAACACCTTCCTTCAAGTTCCCTACTTTTGGATGCTCACTCTTCCTACCCTTCTCCCCCGATCCTACCCCAGGCCTCCTTAGTATCCTTGGATTTAAAAGATGCCTATGTACACATCCTAATTCATTGCCTCTTCAGGAAATTTCTCCGCTTCTCAGTGGGTTCTGCACACTATCAGTTCTGTGCTTTCCCATTTGATCTCTCTATGGCCCCAAGGGTGTTTAGAAAATGCTTGGCACCAGTCATGGCCTTCCCAGCTCTTCCCCCTACCTAGACGTTATCCTGATCAGGCCCAGTCAGTTCCTATGGTACTACAACATCTAACTTCACCATTTCCCTCTTGAGAAGTGTGGGATTCACTATAAATCTCAAAAAGTCATCCTTGATTCCTTCTCAGGATCATATGTTCCTGGGGTGCAGGATCCTAACAGAAAAAAAAGGCTAGTCTTCCCCCAGAAAAAAAATTTGCCTGTCACTACTTACTTCAAGGAATTATTCCCTCTAAAAGCCATTTCAGTCAGGGAGTTCCTCAGGCTCCTGGGATTATTGGCCGCCACCATCCCCATGGTTCCCCTAGCAAATCTCCACATGATTAAGTTCCAGTGGTGCTTGAGAACAGTCTGGAAACAACATCTGCACTCCCTGGAATTCATGATTCCAATACTCCCATGCCTTTCCAGGGAATTGAACTGGTGGATAGCCCAGATAACGACCAACCCAGGCCTGCCCCTCCAACTCCTGCCCCCCCCCCCCCCCAAGTAGGACCTCTTCACAGACGTTTCAGACACAGGTCGGGGGAGAGCCTTGGGAGAATGAGAAACTCTGGGACCCTCACGCAACAGAACGCATTGCCAAGGAAATGAGAGCCCTGATATTAGCCCTACAAATTTTCAAGGACCGTCTCCTACCAGGCACGCTGAGGTGGTATACAGACAATACCACAGTGATGTGGTCCATCAACAAATGGGAGACAAGGTCCTACCCTCCTGTGCAGGTTGGCCCTGCAGGCATCGGAAATCGCCCTAGACAGACAAGTTAACATCCAGGCTGTCTACATTCCCTCAGCAGACAATGTGATGACAGATACTCTAAGCAGGGCCATGACTGTATCTCACAAGTGGATGCTAAACAGGGATGCATTTCTGGACCTGGTCCATCGATAGGGTATACTGAATGTGGAACTGTTTGCCTCCCCCATGGACAGCTTCCAATCTTCTGCTCCAGGGTACCACACCCCAAAGCATGGAAGGTGGATGTGCTCTCCTTCCCTTGGAAAGGGGATGTATGCTTATGCATTCCCCCCTTCCCTCTCATACAAAAATTTCTGCTGAAAATTCAGAAAGAACAACCTCAAATCTTGTTGGTGACTCCCTATTGACCAAGGCAGCATTGATTCCCCTTATTACTCCATCTAGCCAAGGGCAATCAGCACAAGTTACCCCAATGGATGGACCTGCTCACACTGGAGAGGGGAAAACTCATACACCTGCAACTGTCCACTCTCAGCCTTACACTGTGGGTGATAGGGCATTGATTCCCTTCAGACACCTTTACACAGAGGACATGCTTCAGGTTTTGCAGGAGGCCAGAAAACCAAATAGCAGAAAATCATACCTTTCAAAGTGGAAGAGATTTTTTCTGCCTGGTGTCAAAAATGCAACTTGCAACCACTGGTGGTAGAACCTTCAGTGGTCCTGTCCTACCTTCGTGAATTGATGAAGTCTGGACCATCTTTCTCCTCCGTCAGGACCCATTTATCTGCTGTCTCAGCATGCCTGCCTCTCCTCTCACCCCTCCTTTGGCTTCTAGGCTGGAAGTTAAACTTTCCCTAAAAGGGATTCTGCACCTCAGACCCCAAGGAAGGCCATTCCGCCTCCTTAGGATCTTAAATTTGTACTGGAGAAATTGACACTGCCATCCTTCGAGCCAGCCAAAGACTGTTCTGTCCAACATTGTACATGGGAAAACTGTACTCTTGGTGGCCATTACTTCAGCCAGAAGGGTCTCAGAACTATAAGCCCTTATGGCCTCCCATTCTTTTACTGTTTTTCACAAAGACGGGTTGTGTTTGCACACCAATCCAACCTTTATGCCCAAAGTGGTCAGTGAGCTGTCCCTGAATTTAGGCCATCAATCTACTCACATTTTTTCCCTTACCCCAAAACCCTGCAGAAAGGATTCTACATTCCCTAGATGTTCAGACAGCTTGGTTACTATCTGGCCAAGACCAAACCCATCCATAAATTGGACAGGCTCTTTGTGTCTTACACCCATGAGCCCTGGGACACCCTGTTTCCAAGCAAACCATATCCTTCTAAAACTATCACATTTTGCTATATAGCCCATGGCAGAGAAGGCACACTCCACTTGGGCAGTATTCTCCTCTGGAGCCTTTTTCAAGGGTCTGGATACAGCTGCCATTTTAGAAGCAGCTATATGGTCCTCTGTCCATACCTTTACCAAACACTACAAGTTGGACATTTTCTTGGGCCAGAGCAGGGTTTGCTAGAGCCATCTTTCATGGGTTTGTGGAAAGTACTTTCCAGCCAAATCTTAATGTGGGAACTTTTGCACACTCCTACAGCAGCGTATGAACAGAAAGACATCTAAAGTTATGGTAAGGTTTTATACAACACTAACTTTAGATGTCAGTCTATTCTGTATGCTGCTGTATAGTTTCCCACCCTGCCTTCCCCCTTGCACTTGCCTGCCTCCTGAGTGCCCACTCTGTAGTCGCTGATTCTGGCGGCATTTAGTTATGAGAGGTGCGTGCTGACATCTGTTTTGTACCAGACATCTGTTTATGGCCAACGTCCACAGAGAGAGACACGGGACAGCACACGCACCCTAGCGGTGGCATCTATCTTTTATAAAATGGCTAGATGTACGAGAGTCGACCAGAGATGGACTCCCGTGCGTTATGAACACAGCAGCATATAGAAGGGAAGAACATCTAAAGTTATGTATTTTACACAATATTTTCTCTTCCAGTAGGGCACACTGTGGATACATTTTAAACACAGCACTTTACAATTACCTTTTCAACACAAACATCTGTACAGAGCATTTTGATATACACATGATATACAGTTCTAATACATTTATAACACAAGCATCTTATATAAATTAGTTTGATATTCACAAATAACATAATTGTTTACAAAATTCCAGCTAGCTGTGCAGGCAGTTTCTCTTTTCGAGGGCACTGCAAATCTGGACAGATGCCATGTACTACATAAACATACACTGGGGAACTTATCTTAACCCATGTGCACCCTTGCTAGAAAAATTTGGATGCTGGCTCAGGAGATGGGGGTTAACCTTCATAGCTTCTTATATTCCAGGCTGGATCAATACCATAGCAGATTCTGTAAGCCTGGACTTTCTAGACCCCAAGGAATGGATGTCGATAAGAGAGGTCTTGTTGGATGCAACTGTGCAGTGGGGGAATCCCCTCAATAGACCCATTTGCCTCTCTACAGCAAGTAACTGCAGAAGTTATGCTCCGGAATACAACAGACAGGAGCTTGGAAGGTAGATGGATTCTTCTTCACATGGACAGACTGGCTCCTGTATGCATTCCTGTCCTGTCCCTGATGCCCCGAGTATAAACAAAAATCAAGGTAGACAGACCTAACATGATCCTAGTAGCTTCCTTCTAGTCAAAATAATAGATGTTCATCATGTTTCACTGTTGCAGTCATTACACTAGGGTTATCCTGCTGGCAGGCTACCCGCAGTCGGCCTGAATCCTGGTCCGGCGTCGGTTGCTGTCTCCTCATCCCTGACGTCAGTGCGCCAGGGGTATATAAGATGCAGCTGACGACATTTTCTTCAGTCTTTCTTGCCGCACAGTGCCCGAAGCAAAAGCAGTTTGCAAGTGCCGGTCGGCCGACTCCTGAGATTTTCATTTCCGAATCCAGAACAGAAGTCTTCTACAAAGCTAAGTACCCCGTTGGGGGAAACTTTTTCTTGCCTCAGTCCGATGTCAGTAAAAGTTAATAACTGTATTTCTTGTGGGAAGCAAATACCTCATAAGGATTTCCATTCTTATCACATCCCATGCCTAGGCCCAGACCACGACGTCACTGGTTGTCGGTTTTGTGCTAGGTTTAACAAACGCACTATTAAACGTCTGTTTTATTTTTCCCGGCATTACTTTGACAGAAAATTTAATTATACGATGCCGTCGGAACTTCTGACGACCGCAATTCATAAAAAGCGCAAAGACAGTCATCCGAGGCCAAAAACGGACGACGAAGCCTCTTCTAGGCCAGTCGCCGGTTCTCCGGTTTTCAGCGAGGCACCTTCGCAGCCCCTGACTACCGCTTCTGCAGAACCACAGGCAGCCACCGACTCCTTAGTGGAGATGGTTGGGCCATCGGACTCCCAAGTTTTACAGACTAACGAAACCGACCCTGCAGCGGGATCCGGTGTACATGAGCCTCCTGCAACTTCAGAGGGTGTATTCAGACCTAGTCAGCTTAGCCTTAAACCCTCTTCTAAGTCTAAACCACCTCTTAAAACAAAGAAATCACAGTCTCCAGGGCAGGCCTCCATGCCTAAGAAACAAATGCTCAAAATGGCCGAAGACCTGATCACTCTGATCAGGGGTTCCCATACCCCTCCTGATAAAAGGCCCAGACAGGATGTGGATTCTGACTCCTCCGACCAGGTGTCCATTTCCTCACAATCTTCCTCAGACCTAGGTTACTCTTTACCCCCTTATGAGGATTCTGATGCTGAGGAATCCATTCCATCAGCCTCTTCATCAGAGGATTACTCTTTTGGGGAAACTTTACACACCATGAGGGCGCATTTCCATTGGGAGGGCCAGGATTATTCAGAATCCAAGAAAAAAGGCTCAGAGAATTCCTACTTTTACCTCAACACAGACCCCTGGCTATTCCGCCAGTGTTAGACATTGTGGATGATGTGTATACTGAATCCAGCTTAAATCCTGATTCCTTACCTCCAGCTCCAGTTAAACCAGACAGGTATTAGAGTCCCTGACTCGCACAAATTTCTGTATAAAAGCCCAGTGGCAGACCCAGAAACTATTTCTCAGGGACCCAAAGGGGTCAAGGCCTCATCAGCAAAGAACCCATTTCCCTCCGACAGAGACTCCAGAGCATTTGACAGATGGGGATGAAAGTATATACATCTGCAACTTTAGCAATGAGAGCTTTGAATTGCCAATTTCACATGTTAAAATATCAGCAATTTCTGATGTCTCAGTTGAAACAAAAATTGCTTTCAGATACAGATCCTCCTAATTTTAAAGAAATGCAGGATTTAGTGCATGCTGCTGAACAAGTGGGAAAACAACCTTTGCAATGTGGTTTTGATTCTTTAGAGGCCTCCTGCAGAGCAGCAGTTACATGCTCTGTTATTAGAAGACATGCATGGTTAAAGGAACATACATTGCCAGGTCATGTTAAAGCAAAACTACTGGATGCACCCTTGCAGCATGATGTCTTATTTGGAGTTAAGGCAGAAGAGGTACTAAAGAAAATGGAGGATAAGGCAAAATCTATGCAAACGGTGAAAGATTTCTTACAGGTACAGCCTCCTCGATTTAGCAGAAACTGGCCAACAAAGAATTGTTCCTTTCCAGTTAGACGGACCTCAAAGGGGCAAATATAGACGTCCAAGAGGCAGGGGACAGCCACAAGGTCCTTACAGGCCTCGACAATGGGGTGCACCAGGCCAGAAAGAAGACGACAGACAGTAACCTTACAAAATACCATCCCATTGACTTCCCACTACAGCTGCCAAACATTTCTCTCTCGGCAGCCCCATTGGGAGGAAAACTGGCTCTCTTCTATCACAATTGGCATATGATCACCAAAGACAAATGGGTTCTCAATATTTCTCAGGATTACAGGTTCCACTTTCACACTCTGCCAAGGTTAAAAGGAATGCCAAATCTGCCACCAAATCAATGGGCAGTGGCTCAAAAACAAATTACAGCACTCATGACCATGGGAGCTATTCAAAAGGTACCTCCACAGGAACAAGGACAATGATTTTACTCAAGACTCTTTCTGGTACTCAGAAAAGACAAAGCCTGGAGGCCTATTCTGGATCTTTCATCTCTAAACACTTACCTAGATGTCCCGAAATTCAAAATGTTGACATTACAGCAGCTTATTCCCATGCTCGGCAAGCAAGCTTGGCTCGTGACCTTGGACCTCAAGGAGGCATTCCTGCATGTCCCTATCAGACAAAACTGCAGAAGATACTTCAGATTCATAGCTGGTCCAATGCACTATCAATTCTCTGCACTGCCCTTTGGCTTGTCTACTGCGCCCAGGGTCTTCACAAAGTGCTTGGCACCAGTAATTGCATTTTGCAGACAGAGGAATTCAAATTTACCCATACCTGGACGACTGCCTAATTCAAGCAGAGAGCAAAGACATTCTCCTAAAGCATCTGGCGTTTGTAAAAAAAAAAAAAAAAAAGTTACTAAGTTGCCTGGGGTGCACAGTAAACGAAAAGAAATCAAAACTACTGCCCTCACAAGAGATAATATTCCTGGGTGCCAGCTTGAACACAACGGCCCAGATGGCTTATTTCACGCCAGACAAGCAAGGACAATTGACTCAATACTTTCAATTGATGGCAACAAAGACCTGACTCCCTGCAAGAAAAATTCTGTAGGCCTTGGGCTACATGGCATCTTGCATACTATTAATTCCATATGCCAGACTGCATATGAGGAAACTACAATGGTACCTAAAGAGTGTATGGCAGACTACTTAAGCAGAAATATCATGGATCCACACGAATGGGAATTGAATCCACAAATATTCAGAATGATAACACAGAAATGGTGGAGCCCGGACATAGATCTGTTTGTATCACCAAAGAATTGCCAGCTACAGAAATTCTGCACAAGGAGTTACCATCCACAAGCATGGAAAGTGGATGCCCTCTCATTCAGCTGGAAAAATCTAACAGTATACGCATTCCCACCACTGCCTCTTCTTCCAAAGGTACTCCTAAAAGCCAGGCAAGAGTAGCCAAAAATGATCCTGACTGGCCACGCCAGCACTGGTACCCAATCTTAAAAAACTTAGCACAAGGACCACCCTGGATTTTGCCTTAAACACCACATCTACTCTCTCAGAACAACAATCAGATTCTCCACAGCCAGCTAAGGACCTTAAACCTCGCTGCATGGAAGATACCTTAGCAAAGCAAGCAATGCCTATCTCCAAAGCTGTTATGGATGTCATCCTGGAGGCCAGAAGGCCTAGTACTAGGAAAGCCTATTAAGATAAATGGAAGAGATTCTGTTCCTGGAACCAGGCTCACAGCCTTGACCCTGTGGTGCCAAACATTCCTCAGATACTACAATATTTGACTTAGATGCTGGACAAAGGCCTCTCCTTTTCATCCATCAAGATCCACGCCTCTGCCATCTCTGCTCATTACAACACGGATCCACCTATTTTCTCTAATCCTTTGCTAAAACAGTACCTCAGAGGGGCAAAAAACATAAGACCGCCCCGTAGAGCACCTGCTCCAACTTGGGACCTCAACTTTGCAGAATTAAAATACATTTTTTGGAAAACTGCTCTGCTCCTGGCACTAACATCAGCATGAGTTTCAGAATTACAGGCACTAATGGCAGTGGAACCTTTCCTCATTTTCCACCAGGACAGGGTGTCCTTAAGAAGTAACCCTACTTTTTATGCCTAAGGTGGTTTCAAGTGTCTCTCTAAACTAAACTATTCACTTGCCAACTTTTTATCCAAAACCACAGAATAAAGGGGAGAGACTACTGCATTCATTGGACGTTCACTGGCAGTTACGCTTCTACTTGGACAAAACCAAAGCTTTCAGAAAATCTGAGCAATTATTGGTAGCATATGCTGCAGGAGCACAGGGAAAAGCCATTTCAAAACAGACTATTTCCAAATGGATAGGGCATTGTATACGTTTCTGCTATACGCACCATGAGAAACCTGTGCCTACCAGCATTAGATCTCACTCCACCAGGGCAATAGCCACATCAACGGCCTACCTCAGAGGAGTACCTACCAAGGATATTTTGGAAGCAGCAACATGGAGCTCTGTGCATACCTTCACCAAGCATTACCATCTGCCTCTATACTCCAAATCCAGAGCTGGCTTCGCCTCTGCAGTACTGCAGGGCCGTATAGCCACCCCTAATGCATTATAGAACCAGCCACCCTACCTCAACTTTGGGATTCTACCCAAGTGTAATGACTGCAGCAGTGTAACACGAACATAGTACAGTTTTGTACCTACCATAAATGTAGATGTTCGAGTGTTCACACTGCTGCAGTCCAGGTTACCCTCCCTCCATCCCCTCTTCAGTGCTGTTACGTACCTAGGTCTTTTACCCCTTACTACCTTTGGGGGGTATTTGCTGGTGACTGAAAGTTGTTTGCTTTTCTTGTTTGTTTTATTAGCAAATTTGAATTGCCTGCCTATTTGGGGGGCACCTGACATCTGGGGCAAGAAAATCTGAAGAAAATGGCGTCGGCTGCATCTTGTATACCCCTGTCGCACTGACGTCAGGGAGGAAGTGACCGCAACCGATGCCGGACCAAGACTTTGGAACTCAGGCCGACTGGGGAACCGCTTGACGGCAGGATAACCCCAAATGTAATGACTGCAGCAGTGTGAACACACTAACATCTACATTTATGGTAGGTACAAAACTGTACTTTTGTCGCCCAGAAGCTGCCCTGAATCTGCAATAGACTTCCCATAGACGTTAGCTTATCTACTGCGCCCAGGGTCTTCACAAAATGCCTGGCACCAGTAATTGCATACTGCAGACAGAGGAATTCAAATATACCCATACCTGGACAACTGCCTCATCCAAGCAGAAAGCAAGGACATTCTCTTACAACATCTGGCTTTTGTAAAACACCTTCTAAGTTGCCTAGGGTACACAGTAAACAAAAAGAAATCAAAACTAATGCCTTCACAAAATGACATTCCTGGGTGCCAGCTTGAATACAACAGCCCAGATGGCTTATCTGATGCCAGACAAACAACTGCAACTAACTCAATACTTCAAAATAATGGCAACAAAGACCCAACTCCCTACAAGAAAAATTCTGCAGGCCTTGGGCTTCATGACATCTTGCATACTACTAATACCATTTGCAAAACTGCATATGAGGAAATTACAATGGTACCTAAAAAGCGTATGGATGCAACACAGCCACAGCTTGGAAACAATGATACCTCTCATTCCCTGCCTTCAACAGGAGTTTCTGTGGTGGTCACAGGCATGTCACCTCAACAAGGGTCAGCCTTTCACATTACCCCCAGCCAGGCAAACTATGACAACAGATGCATCGGACTATGCCTGGGGGGCACACATGGCAGGACGGTGCGTTCAAGGCATATGGACTGCAGATCAAAGGAATCTGCACATCAATCAAAAAGAAATGCTAGCTGTACAGAATGCCCTGACAGCCTTCAAGGACCTCTTACATCGAGGACAGCTTATAATAAGGACAGACAACACCACCGTAATGTGGTACATAAACAAGGGGGTACACACTCCTACCCTCTATGCAGGCAAGCAATGACCTTGTGGAACACAGCACTGGCTTACCAAGTTCAATTACAAGCTCAATTCCTGCCAGGAAAAAAGAACACATTGGCAGACGACCTAAGCAGAAACATCATGGATCTCCCCACGAGTGGAAACTGGATCCACAAGTATTTGCAATGATAACTCAAAAAATTGGGGCTCCCAGACATAGACCTGTTTGCCAACCCCCAAAACTATCAGCTATCAAAATTTTGCACAAGGACATTTCACCATCAAGCTTGGAACGTGGACGCACTCATTCAGTTGGAAAATGCTGACAGTATATGCCTTTCCTCCATTGCCCCTTCTCACAAAGGTGCTGCTGAAAGTCAGGATGGAGAGACCCTGAATGATACTCATTGCCCCGGACTGGCCACGCCAGCACTGGTACCCACTATTAAGGAACATGGCCCAGGGCCCACCATGGATTTTACCACAAATTCCTCATCTGCTCACACAGCAAGGCAGTCAGATTCTACACAGCCAGCTCAAAACCTTAAATTTGGCTGCATGGCAAATCACCTAAGCAACCAGCCAGCTCCTCTTTCACAAGCTGTTATGGATGTTATTCTGGAGGCCAGGAGGCCCAGCACCAGGAAAGCCTACTCAGACAAATGGAAAAGATTTTGCGCCTGGAACCAAGCTAAAGACCAAAATACCCTTCAGCCGGACATACCTCAGATTCTACAATATTTAACTGACATGTTACACAAAGGACTTTCTTTTTCATCTATTAAAATCCACGCCTCGGCTATTTCAGCTCACTACAACACGGATCCTCCCTTATTTTCACATCCACTTCTAAGGCAGTATCTCGGGCCAAAAACATTGGGCCTCCCAGGAGAGCGCCACCAACTTGGGACCTCAATTTTGTTCTGGAAAAACTTACGCTACCACCTTTTGAGCCAGCTTTCTCAACTGACTTAAAGTTTATATCATGGAAGACTGCCCTGCTGCTAGCAATTGCTTCAGCCAGAAGAGTCTCAGAGCTACAGGCACTAATGGCAGTAGAGCCTTTCCTCATTTTTCATCAAGACAGAGTTTCTCTACAAACTAACCCCTCCTTTATGCCAGAGGTGGTATCCAGTGTGGCTCTAAATCAAACCATCCATTTACCCACTTTCTTTCCAAATCCACAGAACAAAGGAGAAAGACTCCTCCATTCCCTGGACATTCACAGGCAACTACGTTACTACTTGGATAAAACTAAGGTTTTCAGAAAATCTGACCAGCTTTTGGTATCCTATGCTACAGCATCACAAGGAAAGGCCATCTCAAAACAGACCATTTCCAAATGGATAGGACATTGCATACGTTTTTGCTACACCCATCATGGAAAACCAGTTCCTGATAGCATAAGGCCCCACTCTATCAGGGCAGCTGCTACATCTACAGCCTTCCTCAGGGGGGTGCTAACCAAGGATATTCTGGAAGCTGCAACTAGGAGTTCAGTACACACCTTCACCAAACACTATCACTTACCACTTTACTCTAAGACTAGAGCTGGCTTCGCCACTGCAGTTTTGCAGGGCCTTCTAGCCTCCTCTAACCCTGTTTGACTCCACCTCCCATCCTTAGCTTTGGGATTCTACCCAAGTGTGATGACTGCAGCAGGGTAACACGATGAACATAGTACAGTTTTGTACCTACCATAAATGTAGATGTTCGAGTGTATACCCTGCTGCAGTCCAGGTTACCCTCCCTCCATCCCCTCTGACCTAACTAAAACCTTTCAATACCTTAAAATCTTATACAACCTTTGTGGTGTATTTGCTTATAGCTGGAGGGATGTTTTGTTTGTGCTAAACTTTTATTATTGGTACTATCTACTGACCACCTTTTGGGGGGGGGGCACCTGACATCTGGGGCAAGAAAAACTGAAGAAAATGGCGTTGGATGCCTCTTGTATACCCCTGGCGCACTGATGTCAGGGAAGAAGTGACAGCAACTGATGCCGGACCAAGACTTTGGAATTCAGGCTGACTGCGGGACCGCCTGATGACAGGATAACCCAAGTGTGATGACTGCAGCAGGGTATACACTCTAACATCTACATTTATGGTAGGTACAAAACTGTACTTACTGATGCCCACAGGGAGTGTGTATTTTTTGCGGCCAGCACATTTGAACACCTCTTGCTGTATCTGAGTGGCCTTTAATGCAAGAGCTGTAAGTGATAGGAGGAATAAACTAATTTTAAAAGGCCTCCTTCCGGTATCAGCTTCTTCTATGGGCACTTTTTCAGAGGCTGAAAACCCCTTTAAAAAATTGAAGGATCCCAGGGGGCACAGTAAACGCTCACCTGCTCAGTCTCCTCAGTCCACACCTTCTTTAGAGTATCAAATAAGGTTTCCAAGACCTTGGATTCAAAGCTTTTCGATCAGACACCATTTCCAGTCACATCTCCTCTGCCCTGTGCTCCTAGGTTTTCTCTGGAGCTAGTTTCAAAAACTATACCGGCCACATGGATAACATTTATCCCCGAGATTAAGGTGTCTTGTGTTTTTTTTTTTTTTGTTTTGTTTTTCTCTTTCTACAAGAGACTCCCAAGAAGTTGTCAAGATCACCTTCCACATCCTTTTCCGCTATGTTTTCTCAAAATCTGTAACAGAAGTGGATAGGATGATCAAAAAAAATCCTCAGAATACAGATCCAGATGGTGGTCCTGCTAGCTCAGTCTCCCATCAGATCTGTGAGCAGTCAATCTTCTTTCCAACCTGTACTGGCTCCTCCTCTGATCTGACTTGCAGTTTCCAGAGTCCTTGGATCCGAGAGCCCTGAGAGTCGAACCATCTGTTCCAAAGGTCATTTCCTGTTATGCTGGCAACTTCCCTGATCCAATAGGCTCCAACACTGTTAGAGCACTTTGGCTGTCAGAGTTGAAGCATCAACATCGAATTGGAGGGGGTTGACTCAGAAGTTTCTGGAGCTGTCACTTCCTCTTCGAATCTTAGCGGTGGATAGCTCTGCTCTGACTCCTCCCTCAGGGCAGAGGGTTGGTGAGGCCCAGGGATTGTCTGCTGTGAGAGCTTCTTTTTCTCCTGGTCCCTCTGCATTTGAGGTGGTGGAGAGGGCATTCTCTCATCCGAATAGTTTTGACTCTCCCTTCAGAGTCATGCCCTATTCCCTCTTTGGATCCTGTGTCTGAGTCGTCTTATCCTACACATCGGGGACAGCTAGCCCAGATGAGCTTCCAAGCAGTTCCCACCAGGAGATTCAAGATCTCTTCCGATACATCCGTGGAGCATCCCACTGAGGAGGTTTTTTGGAAGAGGGTATGCAGGAGCAGGCACTTGGATTCCCCACAGGAATCTGTCTCAGAAGACACTGGTTTTGATGAAGGGGAAGGGTCCCCTAGGTCTCTACCTGAAGATTCATGTTTGGAGACCTCTTAGAGATCCTTCACCTGAAAGGTGGTTGGTCTTCCAAACCTCTTCCCAAGAAGAATCTGTGTTCTTGGAAGCCTTCAGGTCTGGTCTGTCTGCATCTTGGATCCCCCCCCATAGATGAGCTTATAGACTCTCTCCTGCAGGGTGTGGAAGGAGACAGACTCCTGGGACCAATCCCCAGGACAAAATTGAATGCCCCTACTGACAGAAGTCCTATCTCACCAGTCAGGGCAGATTCACCCGAACATTGCAAGCCTCAAATTGACCACATGGTTTCTTCAATTCCGATGACTGTTACACACTAGGCTTTCCTCCCCAGTTTGAGAAATCCTAGATCTGAAGTAGTTGACTTTCATTTGGTCTTCAACCTGTGGGTCTATGGATCCGAATCAGATGCAACATGGCCACATAATCAGCATCTGATCCGAGCTCCAAGCTTCTCCCCTTACCCGTAATGCCCCCTGGGTCCTTCCTCCCTTCAGATATCGTTTGCCACTGAATACCTTGCATCGTGGTCTTGAGTTCTAAGTGATTTTCGTGGTGAGTAGTTAGTCTTTTTTGATCTCTCTTCGCTTTTCTGTGTTTCTTTTATCTTCCCACAACCTCCCCTGTCTGAATTGGGTCTCGTGGGTGGGTGGGTGGGGGTCATCGTTGTTGTTTCCCTCTGGCCTTCCTGCCTTTAACTTTTTTGTGTTGGCGAGTCTGTGTGTGACTTCTTGGTGTTCCCGGTTAGGAGTGTGGCTGATTCTCCCTTAAGCCTGGATTCAGGACTTGCAAAGTGTGGCCATAAGCTCTCCCCAGCCGATGGCCACAATGTGTGTAGTTTGTCTAGGAACCCCTAACCTATCTGGATGGGATTCAACCTTTGGGCTCTTAAGGACAGGAGGGATAAGTTGATCCTGAAGGGTTTGCTCCCCTCCTCGAGGACGGCTGACCCTGCACCTCCGGCTTCTGCCAATACTACTGCTTCTGTCTCTTCTCCTTCCCAGGCCTCTGGGACTCTTAATTCCTGCAAGAGGTCTGGGGAGGGAGCACAGCACCATAAAAAGGACAGACCCAGGAAGGGGTCGCCGGACTGCTCTGCTCCAGTGGGGCCTCCTCGAGGGGGTGGGGGTGGTCCACCCAAAAAACAACTGTGGACGAGTCATTGTTCCTAGAGGCATTCTGCTCCGGCCCCTCTACTTCCTGGGTGTCCCCTGCCGTGGACCTCATAACATCTCTGGTATGGAAGGAACTGGACACAGTGGAGCCCATCCCCAAGTGTCCAGAAAAGGTCCTGAGCCCCCCCACCAGAAAGGACTAGTTGGAGCAAGGGGTCCCCAGTGGGCAGTATGTTGGTGACAGCCGCCACAAAGAAAGAGCTCGGCAGGAGAGCTCTACGGTCTATTCTCCTGACCCGGGAGTTAAGGGCCATGGACTGTCTAGGGAAGTGGGGTGTATGCTTCAGCAACCTTTACTGTAAGGGTGCTGAACTATATGGTGCATGTCATTCAGCTGTAGTGAGACTTAGTTGAGGTCGCTGAGTCGCCCCAGGAGCACATGGCGGAGGGCAAGAAAACTTGATCCGCACGGACAGCTACTCATAAAGCAGTAGCAAACACGTCCATGCAATGTTCGTGTTTCACTGTTGCAGTCATTACACTTGGGTTATCCTGCTGGCAGGCTACCCGCAGTCGGCCTAAATTCCAAAGTCCTGGTCCGGCGTCAGTTGCTGTCGCCTCTTCCCTGACGTCAGTGCGCCAGGGGTATAAAAGATGCAGCCGACGCCATTTTCTTCAGTCTTTCTTGCCGTGCGGTGCCCGAAGCAAAAGCAGTTCACAAGTGCCGGTCGGCCTACTCCTGAGATTTTCGAAATCGAATATCAGATCCGAAGTCTTCATTAAAGCTAAGTACCCCGTTGGGGAAACTTTTTTTTTTGCTCCAGACAGATGTCAGAAAGTTAACAATTGTATTTCTTGTGGGAAGCAAATACCTCATAAGGATTTTCATTCTTTACTGTATTCCTTGCCTAGGCCCTGACCACGACGTTGCTAGCTGTCGGTTTTGTGCTAGATTTAACCAATGCACTATTAAGCGTCGGTACGATTTTGCCTTTAGTTACTTTGGCCGAAGATTTAATTATATAGTGCCGTCGGAACAGCCGACCAGAGTTTATAAAAAATGCAAGGAAAAGGACAGGCATCCGAGGTCCAAAACTGATGAGGCCTCCGCTAGGCCAGTCGCCGGTTCTCAGTGAGGCGCTTTTGCAGCCTCTGACTCCCGCTACCTCAGAGCCACAGGCTACTTCCGACTCTCATGTGGAGCTAACTGGGCCTCTGGATACTCAAGGTATTGGACACTCGGAAACTATTCCCTCAAATGGGTCCGGAGCCGCTAAGCAGGCATCGGCTTCTGAGGGTTTTTTCAGACCTACAGTTGTATGTCAAGCCAGCCTCAGCGTCAAAGGCAAAGACTAAAACAGCTTTAAAGACAAAGAAACAAGTACAGCATTCTCCTGGACAGACTTCCATGCCTAAGAAACAGATGCTTAAAATGGCTGAAGACCTCATTACTTTGATCAGGGGTTCCCATCCCCCTCCTGATAAGAGGCTTAGGCAAGAGACGGAATATGACTTCAGATCAGGTTTCCATTTCCTCTGACTCCTCTTCTGAAGAGGGATACCCTCTTCCTCCCTATGATGATTCTGATGCTGAAGAATCTATTCTTCAGCCTCTCCTCCTGAGGATTATTCTTTTGGGGAAACCCTACATACCATGAGGGAGCATTTTCACTGGGAGAGCCAAGATTACTCAGAATCTAAGAAAAGGCTTAGAGACTTTATTTTACTACCTCAGCACAGACCTCTAGATATTCCACCTGTTCTAGACATTGCACATGATGAATTTTCAGAGTCCGGCCTGTCTCCTGACTCTCTACCCCCTGCACCTGTTAAGCCAGACAGATACTACAGGGTTCCAGATTCTCATAAATTTCTATATAAAAACCCTGCTGTTGACCCAGAAACTATATCTCAGGGTCCCAAAGGGGTCAAGGCTTCCACTGCAAAAAACCCTGTCTTTCAGATAGGGATTCTAGGGCTCTGTACAGATGGGGGTAAAAGGTTTACACTTGTGCTACCTTGGTTGTAAGGGCTTTAAATTGTCCGTTTCATATGCTTAAATATCAGCAATACTTAATGTCAGTGCTTAAACAGAAAAGGTTGACAAATTCTGAATGTTCTGAAAACAAGGAAATGCAGGATTTATTGCATGCAACTGAAGAAGTGGGAAAGCATACTTTGCAATGTGGTTTTGATTCACTGGAGGCCTCTTGCAGGGCCGCTGTTACGGGTTCTGTCATTAGAAGGCATGCTTGGTTAAAGGAACAGAATCTGCCCGATTATGTTAAAGCAAAATTATTGGATGCTCCTTTACAGCATGATACTTTGTTTGGTGTTAAGGCAGAAGAGGTGTTAAAGAAAATGGAGGATAAAGCGAAATCTATGCAGACAGTTAAGGATTTCTTACAGGTACAGCCACCCAAATTTAGCAGGAACTGGCCTTCTAACAATTGGTCCTTTCCAGTGTCAGGCCACAAAGAGGTAGATACAGACGCCCAAGAGGCAGATCTCAGCCCCAAGGCTCATACAGACCTAAATAATGGGGTGCTTCAGCCCCCAAAGGCGGAGAAGACAAATCACAACCTTATAGGAAACAGTCCCAATGACTTTCCTCTACAAATACCAAGCACTTACCTTTTGGCAGCCCCCTTAGGGGGAAAACTAGCACTTTTCTCACAAAATTGGCACATGATCACCCAGGACAAATGGGTACTGAATATGGTTTCTCAGGGTTACAGGTTCCACTTTCACACCCTACCAAGGTCAAAGGGTATGCCAGACCTGCCACTAAATCAATGGGGAGAGGCACAAAAACAAATTTCTGCTCTCATGGACTTGAGGGCTATTCAAAAAGTACCACAGCAAGAACAGGGGCAAGGATTTTACTCAAGACTTTTCTTGGTAACTAGAAAGGACAAAGCCTGGAGACCAATACTGGACCTGTCTATTCTAAATACTTTCCTGGATGTTCCAAAATTCAAAATGTTGACACTGCAGCAACTTCTAGCCATGCTGGGCAAGAAGGCTTGGCTAGTTACTTTGGACCTCAGAGGCATACCTGCATGTCCCAATCAGTCTTGCAGAAGACACCTCAGATTCATAGCTTTCTCATTGCATTACCAATTCTCTGCACTGCCCTTTGGCTCATCTACTGTGCCCAGGGTCTTCACAAAATGCCTGGCACCAGTAATTGCATTTTGCAGACACAAGGAATTCAAATATATCCCCACTTGGGCGACTGCCTTATTCAAGCAGAGAGCAAGGACATTCTACTAAAGCATCTGGCGTTTGTAAAAAGATTGCTAATTTGCCTAGGGTACACAGTAAACGAAAAGAAGTCAAAACTAGTGCCCTCTCAAGAGATAATATTCCTGGGTGCAAACTTAAATACAACTGCCCATTTGGCTTATCTCACGCCAAACAAGCAAAGGCAACTGACTCATTACTTTCAAATGATGGCAACAAAGACCCAGCTACCTGCAAGAAAAATTCTGCGGGCTTTGGGCTTCATGGCATCCTACTAATTCCATATGCAAGAGGAAGCTACAATGGTATCTAAAAAGTGTTTGGACTCAACACTGCCACAGCCTAGAAACATTAATTACTCTCATTCCCTGCCTGCAACAGGAGTTTCGATGGTGGGCACTGGCCTGTCACCACAACAAGGGACAGCCTTTTACTTTACCCGCAGCCAGGCAGACACTAACAGATGCATCGGATTATGCCTGGGGGGCACACATGGCAGGGAAATGTATTCAGGGCACGTGGCCAGTGAACCAAATGCATCTTCATATCAATCAAAAAAAGATGCTAGCTGCACAGAATGCCCTGACAGCCTTCAAGGATCTACTACATCCAGGACAACTATTACTAAAGATGGACAATACTACAGTTATGTGGTACATAAACAAGCAAGGGGGCACACATTCCTACCCCCTCTGCAGACTTGCCATGACTTTGTGGAACACAGCACTGACCTATCAAGTACATCTGCAGGCGCAATTCCTGCCAGGAAAGAAAAATACTCTGGCAGACTATCTAAGCAGAAACCTCATGGACCCTCACGAATGGAAACTAGATCCACAGGTTTTCAGCATAACAAGGAAATGGGTATGCCCAGACATCTTTTTGCCTCCCCTCACAGCTGCCAACTACGGAGATTCTGCATAAGGACTTATCACTCACAAGCATGGAAAGTGGATGCTCTATCATTCAGCTGGAAAACCCTAACAGTTTATGCCTTTCCACCACTGCCTCTCCTTCCCAAGGTACTCCTAAAAGTCAGACAAAAGAAGCTAAAAATGATTCCGATTGCCCCAGACTGGCCACGACAGCACTGGTACCCAATCCTAAAGAGCTCGTCTCAAGGCCCAGCTTGGACTTCACCTCAAATTCCTCATCTTCTGACTCAACAAAACCATCTGATCCTACACAGCCAACTCAGAACCTTTAATCTGGCTGCATGGCAAATAATATAGCTACTCAGAACACACCTCTCTCTAAAGCTGTTATGGATGTCATTTTGGAAGCCAGGAGGCCCAGCACCAGGAAATCTTATGCAGAAAAATGGAAGAGATTCTGTGCTTGGAACCAGGCACAAGGACTTGAACCACTTGTTCCAAATATTCCTCAGATTTTACAATACCCAACTGAGATGCTGGACAAAGGCCTATCCTTCTCATCAATTAAGATCCATGCCTCTGCCATTTCAGCTCATTACAATACGGAACCTCCTATTTTCCCTCACCTCAGAGGGTAAAAAAACATAAGACCCCCAAGGAGAGCACCGATACCTACATGTGACCTCAACTTTGTTTTGGAAAAGCTCACACTGCCTCCTTTTGAGCCAGCCAATACAGGTGATATAAAATTCTTATGGAAAACTGCTCTGCTCCTAGCAATAACTTCAGCAAGAAGAGTCTGAGTTGCAGGCATTAATGGCAGTGGAACCTTTTATCATTTTTCATCCGGACAGGGTTTCTCTAAGGACAAACCCAACATTTATGCCATAGGTAGTATCCAGTGTGGCTCAACCAAACCATTCATTTGCCAACATTTTATCCAAATCCCCAGAATAAAGGGGAGAGACTTCTGCACTCTGGACATACACAGGCAGCTACGCTTCTACTTGGACAAAACAAAATCTTTCAGAAAAACTGAGCAACTGTTTGTAGCATATGCTGCAGGATCACAAGGGAAGGCTATCTCAAAGCAGACTATTTCATAATGGATAGGACACTGTATTCGTTTCTGCTGTGCACAGCATGGCAAGTCAGTGCCTAAGAATATTAGGCCACATTCAACCAGGGCAGCAGCCACTTCAGCAGCCTTTCTCAGAGGAGTACCAACCAAGGACATTTTGGAGGCTGCAACTTGGAGTTCAGTGCACACTTTTACCAAGCACTATCACTTACCTCTTTAATTTAAATCCAGAGCAGGCTTTGCCACTGCAGTTCTGCAGGGCCTCATAGCCACTCCTAATCCTATTTAGACCCAGCCGCCCTACCTCAGCTTTGGGATTCAACCCAAGTGTAATGACTGCTACAGTGAAACACGATGAACATAGTACAGTTGTGTACCTACCATAAATGTAGATGTTCGAGTGTATTCACTGTTGCAGTCCTGGTTACCCACCCTCCATCCCCCTGTCTTTGCTGGGACTTGCCTATCCTATACAACCTATGGTGGTGTATTTGCTTGTAGATGAAAGTATTGTTTTTATTTTACTGTATGTTTTTATAAGCAGTATGTATTGCTTAACTTCTTGGGGGCACCTGACATCTGGGGCAAGAAAAAATGAAGAAAATGGCATCGGCTGCATCTTGTATACCCCTGGCGCACTGATGTCAGGGAAGAGGCGATAGCAACCAACGCCAGACCAGGACTTTGGAATTCAGGCCGACTGCGGGTAGCCTGCCAGCAGGATAACCCAAGTGTAATGACTGCAACAGTGAATACACTCTAACATCTACATTTATGGTAAGGTACACAACTGTACTTTCTTGCATTGCAGGCCCATCTTCCTCTAGGGACTTTTTGCGATCCCGACAGACATGTCTGTAGTCTGATATATCAACATACAAGGAGGAGCCAGGTCTTATCGCTATTTTTTTTTTGTTAGCAATGCACATTCTGGGACGGTCCAGCATTCTAGTGGACAGGCTCAGCAGGACTATTCTGATGCCTTACGAGTGGTCTCTGAATCCTTCAGTAGCGGAACAGATCTTCCTCAAGTGAGGTCGGCCTTGCTGCGATCTCTTCGCATCTCCTTCCAACGCAAAATGCAGCAGTTCTTTGCTCTGAATCCCCTTCAGGGGGAAGTCCCCAGAGACGCACTGGTCCATGCTTGGCCTCCTGGTCTTCTAAATGCCCCCCCCCCCCCGTTACCTCTCACTTTGAAGTTTATTCAGAAAGCGTGCAGGCTGGGGAACACTGATCCTCATTGCCCCATTCTTGCCTCGCCAAATCTGGTTTCCCTCCCTTTGGTCTCACTTAGTAGTTCCACCATGGACCTTGGATCCGGTTCCAGATCTCATTTTACATTCCTCTGGGATACTTCACCCAGACCTGGACAGTCTGAAACTCATCGCTTGGCTGCTCCAGTTCCCTTTATTATTATGACTCCTGGTTTATCCTCTGGTTAAAACCATTTTGGTGGTGGCTCACAATCTTCCACCAGAAAAGTATATCATAGCAAGTGGAAATGGTTCTCCATATGGGCCTCTCAGCAGGATTTGGATCCCTTTTCGGCTCCTATCCCAGCAGTATTAGAATATTTGGTGGGGATCTTTCGACAAGGGGCTAGTTCCTCTACTGTGAAAGTTCAACTGGCTGCTATTTGAAATTTTCATGTGGGGGAGAATGTCTTTAGCCTTTTCTAGACTTTTGCAAGACCTTCTTTAAAGGTACCCAAGGCCCCAGGTGAAGGATTCTACGCCTCCATGGGACCTCACTTTTCTACTTCAGGCTTTAGTCTCCTCTCCATTTGAGCCTGCAGCTTCGGTAGATTTGCAGTATCTATCTTGGAAGACTATTCGGTAGCTATTACGTGTGCCAGGAGGGTATCAGAGCTTTAAGCATTGTCCATCGAAGCTCCTTACATGATTTTTCATAAGGACAGAGTTTCCCTGTGCACTAATCTCGCCTTCCTTCCCAAAGTGGTATCAGAAGCTAATATTGATCAAACTATCAGTTTTTCTGTCTTTTTCCTTAATTTCCAGAACAGGGGTGAATATAAATTGGATTTGCTGGATGTACACAGGCAATTGAGATTTTACTTACACAGGACAAAATCCTTTCATAAATTGGTCAGTTTGTCTGCTATTCAAAGCCATTCCTAGGGAAGCCAATTTCTAAAGTGACTATTGCTTGTTGGATTTCTCATTGCATTATTTGAGCATATTCTATCAAAGGAATTTCCCCTCCAGGTCAGGTAAAAGCTCATTCCACCAGGTCTGTGGCCACTTCAGTGGCTTTTTGGTCCAGGGTGTAATTGGATGGTATTTGTTCTGCAGCCACCTGGTCCTCATCTCATACTTTCATCTCACATTACAAATTGGACATTATACAGGAATGAGGGATCCTTTGGCTCTGCGGTGCTCTGGAATATCCTTCCATAAGGGCCATCCAGGTGTTTGTAGCTGGGGTACTCTGTCCCACAGGTTGAAGACCAAATTAAGTCAATTACTTAAGATAAAGAAGTCTTGTACTCACCATAATGTTCCATCTGAGTAGTTGTCTTCAGCCATCCACCCCTCCTTCCCCCGACCTTGTCACTATTGTCCTGGCTTTGTATTTGAGAGATGAACATTCCAGAGGCATCCCTTGGTATGCTTGGCTCAGGAATTTTGGGGGTGCCAATAGTGGTAAGATCTTCTTGGGTCAGGCTTATGTTTTGTTGTGCAGCAACTTCCATCTGAAGGGAGGAAGGAGTTGGGGCATTATGGGTAAGGGGAGGATCTTGAAGCTCAGATCAGATGCTGGTTACGTGGCTGTCTGATCCAATTCAGATCCGTAGACCCACAGGTTGAAGGCAAATTTTATTTATTTTATTTTACATTTGTTAAACGGGGGAGTCCGGCTGGACAGAGGTCTGTTTTCAGCTGAGGCCCGGGGAGAAATGTTCCACATACAATAAGATACAAAACATAAATTGTTGACGTGACAATAGAGCTCGTATACTAGTTTAGTTATGCATACACACTTTCACACATCAAATAAGATACAAACATAAATCATTGACTTGACAGAGGATATAAACTATTTTAGCTATACATTCATACTTTCACATAGTCATGATGGTTGACATTATTAGCTAGTCAGTACATTTTCTGTGGAGTCTTGGCTGAGAAACTTCACATAGTAGTAATACAGAGCGTGTTCTTGACATAAGAACAGCTGAAGTTTAAGTCTAGATATATACATTCATTGTATACTACATTCATCATTGTTTGCAATATTGACTAGTAGCACTGCTGGAGGTTGAAAATTGCAAGAGTGAGGGAAGAGAGGAGAGAGAGCAAGTGTTAGAGGGAGGAGTGAAAGATTTAGTTAGCTGTTCTATTAGCATTAGGCTGACCTTAGGATTGGGTAGGAAGAAGCTGTGACACTAGTACAGTGAGTCGATCAACCAGGGGAGAAACATGGGCAGTGGAGTGGTAGACTCCTAACTATCTGAGCTCAAATGAAGTACAACTACTCAGATGGAACATTATAGTGAGTACATAACTTCTTTTTTCATCTTCTAAACTTTCAACTATAGAAAGATTTTCAAAAGTAAATGGAAAAGGGTTTCCTTTTGAGGTCATCAGAGTGTTGTATTCTATCCCTCCACTTCCTGCTATTCTAGATTTTCTTGGCTTGATTTGTCAAGGTGGGGTGAGTTTTTCCACTGTTTAAAGTTCAAGTAGCAGCCATGTCCAACTGTCACATCCGAGCTATTGCTTCTCCTTTAGTGTCATCTTAGGTATGCAGGGTTTTTCTTAAGGGTATCTTTTTATTTGGACATCCAATAAAGGACTGTACTCCATCTTGGGACCTTAATATGGTTTTGCAAACGTTAATACAGTCTCGCTTTGAACCATCAGGTAAAGTAGATCTCAGGTTTCTTTCTTGGAAAATAGTCTTTCTGGTGGGTATTATTTCTGTAAGGTGAGTATCTGTGAACTCCAAGCACCATTTTCCAAACCACCGTATTTGATTTTTCATAAAGACAGACTTGCTTTATGCACAAACCCTTCCTTTTTACAAAAAGTTGTCTGGAGCCAGCATCAGTCAAGTGATCAATTTGCTGTTTTTTCCCCAAATTTCAGTTTGAAGGAGAATACGTCCTTTTAGAAGTGCATAGGCAACTTTGTTTTTACCTTCACAGGACCAAGGAGTTTAGAAAAACTGATAAATTAATAGTCTCCTTCACTGATAATAGAATAGGTAAACCAGTTTCAATAACTACACTGGCCAAATGGATAAATTATATCTCCTATGTTTACACCTCTAGAGGCATAAATTTTACCAAGACAACCAAAGGCGCATTCAACCAGGTCAGTGTACACATCAGCTGCTTTTTATGCTAGAGCATCCACTGATGCTATTTATGCAGCTACTACATGGTCTAATACCCATACGTTTGCGGATTGCAAATTGGACATGGTCTCCAGAAATGGAGCCACCTAAGGTTACCATAGCTGGGGACTCTGTCCCATTCATTGAGGAATGAATGAAATTGACGTCATCCGATAATCAAGTGAAGTACTCAACATTCCATCTGTGTTTTCCATTTTCATTCATTTTCAACTTCCCTCCCTCCTTCTCCCTGCCCTTGTCTTTGGGAGAGACCTAATGGAATTGAGAAGAATCATTGATATTCTTCATGTTTCACTGTTGCAGTCATTACGTTTGGGTTATCCACTTGCAGGTAGCCCTCAGTCGGCCTGATTATCAAAGTCTTGGGTCCTGCGTCGGTTGCTGTCTCATCTTCCATGACGTCAGGTAGTCAGGGGTATAAAGCATGCAGCCGAAGCCATTACATCAGTCTTTCTTGCTGTGCGGTGCCTGAAGCAGAAGCAGTTCGCAAGTGCCAGTCGGCAGACTCCTGAAATTTTCATTTTCGAATTTCAGATCCAAAGTCTTCAAAAAAGCTAAGTACCCCGTTGGGGATCCTTTTTCTTGCTCTAAACCGATGTCAGTAAAAGTTAATTGTATTTTGTGTGGAAAGCAAATAAATCATAAAGATTTTCATTCGTACTGCATTTCTTGCTTAGGCCCAGACCATGACGTCCCTCGCTGTCAGTTTTGTGCCTTATTCAATCCTCAAACTATTCGTAGTCTGTTCATTTTTGCATCTATTTTGGTACTTGGTTCAATTATCCAGAAATGGCTTTGGTAAGCCATTTGAGTACAGACATTCTGAAAAAACAGACACGGACTGCGTAGGTCCAAAGCTGCCAACAACGCTTCCGTTAAGCTAGTCGCCAGTTCACCGGTACTCAGTGAGGCACTTTTGCAGTCCCTGATACCCGCTACTTCAGATTCACAGGCCTCTACTGAGACCCATTCGGAGTCTTGTATGCCGCAAGATGGTTCTTCGACTGTGGAACCTGCGGATGTCTCTACCTTGGATGGGTCTGAAGCCGCTGTGCAGACACCGGCTTCTGAGGGTGTATTCAGGCCTAATGACTTGCATTCCAAACCGATGCCATCTTCTTCAAGGCTTAAAACTCTATCTACGCCTAGAAAACTGACACCCAGACTGCATGCTCAGGCCCCTATGCCTAAAAAACAAATAAGAATAGCTGAAGGCCTTATTACTCTTATCAGTTGAAGCCACCCTTCTCCCTCTAAGAGACCTAGAACTGATTTTCCCTCTGATTCTTCTGATCAAGATTCTGATATTTGTTTCTTCTGATGACCAGGACTTGGCCTTATCTACCTATGAGAATTCTGATGCAGAGGACTCCATTCCCTCTGCTTCCCCTCCAGAAGATTTCTCTTTTGAAACTTTGCATACTCTTAGGGAGCATTTCTGCTGGGAAAGACAGCATTACTCTGACTCAGAAGCTTAGGGAATTCTTACTCCTACCTCAACTTAGGCCTTTAGCTATCTCTCTTGTACTGGACATTGTAGATGATGCCTTCATGGAATCTAGCATGGCCCCAGACACTTTACCTCCGGCTCCCAGGAAACCTGACCGGTATTAGAGTACCTGACTATCACAAGTTCCTCTCTAAGACTCCTACTGTGGAACCAGAGACCATTTCACAGGGACCCAAGAGCATTAAGGCTACTACTGCCAAAAATCCTACCCCCTCTGATAGAGATTCCAGGGCCCTAGATAGATTGTGTAATAAGGTATACACTTCTGCTACTTTGGTCATTCATATGTTAAAGTATCAGCAGCATATTATTTGATTACTTAAACAGAAGGTTATGTTGATTTCTGACTGCTGAAAATTACAGGACTTAATGCATTCTGCTAAACAAGTTGGTAAACATACTTTGCAATGTGGTTTTGTTTCCTTAGAGGCATCTTGCAGGGCTGCTGTCACTGGGTCTGTACTTAGAAGGCATGCTTGGCTTAAGGTGCAAACTTTACCAGATCATGTTAAAGCTAACTTACTGGATACTCCCTTAAACCAAGACTGCCTGTTTGGTAGCGCAGTAGTAGTACTTTGAAAGATGGATGAAAAAGCTAAATCTATGCAAACTATTAAAGATTTCCTGAAAGTATGGCCTCCCAGATTTAGTAGGCACTGGCCTAAAAATTTGTCCTTTCCTGCCTCTTCCAGGCCTACTGAGTCCAAACCCAGGACCAGCAGACCACCCAGGCTTCAGTCTCAAGGTACTCACAGGCCTAAGCAGTGGGGGACTGCCTCTTCCAAAGCTGGAAATGGTAAGGCACCCCCCTATAGTAGCCAGTCATAATGACCTTATCTTAAACGTTCCAAGCCCTGCTCAAACTGACTGCTCCTTTAGGGGGAAAGATCGCCCTGCATGCAAAAACGAGGAAGTCATTACCCAAGACAAATGGGTTCTAAAAATATTTTCCCCAAGGATACAGATTCCACTTCCACTCCTTACCAATCCCAAGCGGTTGGCCAGACCTACCCCCAAATCAGTGGGCAGAGGCTCAACCGCAGGTTCTCAATCTTCTACGTATCAGGGCTAGTCAACCTGTCCCAGAAGAGGAATGGGGACAAGGGTTTTACTCAAGACTTCCTGGTACCCAGAAAAGACGATACCTGGCGTCCTATCTTGGACTTGTTTATCCTAAACACCTTTTTGGTAATCCCAAAATTTAAAATGCTAACTCTTCATCAGCTGCTTCCCATGCTAGGCAGAAATACCTGGTTGGCAACATTGGATTTAAAGGAAGCTTACCTGCACATCCCAATAATGGAATCTTGCAGAAAATACCTACGCTTCAGAGCAGGCTACATGCACTATCAGTTCTCCACACTGCCCTTTGGCTCATCTACTGTGCCCAGGGTTTTCACAAAGTGCCTAGCTCCAGTCATTGCATTCTGCAGGCAAAGAAATATTCAAATATACCCATACCTTGACGATTGTCTAATTCGGGCAGAAAGCCAGGACAATACTATTAAATCATCTGGCATTTGTAAAGAAACTGCTAACCTCAGTGGGGTGCACCATAAATGAAAATAAATCTCACATAGTACCTTGCCAACAAATTGTATTCCTGGGAGCAAGCTTTATACAACTTCACAGATGGCCAACAAATTGTATTTCTGGGAGCAAGCTTTATGCAACTTCACAGATGGCCTACCTCACGCCAGAGAAACAAGTTTGACAGCCTACTTCAAACTACTGGCCACAAAGACCCAGCTATCTGCAAGGAAAATACTGCAAACCCTGGGGTTCATGGCCTGTTGCATTCTACTAATTCCATATGCAAGACTGTATATAAGGAAACTACAGTGGTATCTAAAAAGCCTATGGTGTCAATATTCTCAGAACCCAGAATCAATGATTCCCATCATTCCTGGTATAAAGACAGAGTTCCTTTGGTGGGCAGAGGCCTGCCACCACCACAAGGGACTGCCATTCACTCTATCCCCTGCCGCCCAAACCCTAGCAACAGATGCATCAGACTATGCATGGGAGGTCCACTTGGCAGGACAGTGCATTCAGGGCAAATGGAACCCAAGTCAGATGCACATATCAGTCAAAAAGAAATGTTAGCTGTACAGAATTCTCTGACTGCCTTCAAGGGCCACATTCTTCCAGGACAATTATTGGTAAAGATGAATGCCACCACTGTTACGTGGTACATAGACAAGCAGGGAACTACCTCATAACCCCTCTGCAGACTAGCCATGGCTCTGTGGAACACCGCCTTGAGCTACCAAGTGCACCTACAAACTCACTTCCTGCCAGGCAAACTAAATACACTGGCAGACAATCTAAGCAGAATCCTCATGGACCCACTTGAGTGGAAACTGGAGCCAAAGATATTCACCATTCTGAGAAACAAATGGGGGGAGCCCAGCGATGCAGGTTTGCCTCCCCTCAGAACTACCAATTGGACAAATTCTGCACAAGGACTCCCCACAGACAAGCTTGGAAAGTGGATGCTCTGTTCTTTACCTGGGAAAGCCTCTCCGTTTATGCCTTTCCCCCTCTGCCTCTCCTCTCGAAAGTTTTACTAAAGGTCAAGCAGGACAAACCGAGGGCAATACTCATTGCACCAGACTGGCCACGCCAACACTGATACCCCCTCTTGCACAGTATGTCACTACTGGAACCATGGCACCTGCCTCAGACTCCTTCCCTTTTGTCCCAGTAGGAGAGCCAGATTCTGTGCCCCCAGCTTCAATCCTTGAACCTGGCAGCCTGGCTAATTACCTGAGTTCTCTTATGCCATCCCTCAGCAAACAAGTGCTGGATGTCATCCTGGAGGCAAGGAGGCCTTGTAATAAAAAATCCTATGCTGAAAAGTGGAAAAGATTCTGTTCCTGGAGCCAGACTCAGGGGATGGGCACTACAGTGCCAAATTTACCCCATATTCTTCAGTACTTAACAGAGATGCTTCATAAGGGCCTGTCCTTCTCTTCCATTAAAATTCATGCCTCAGCCATTTCAGCACATTATAATACTGAGCCACCCCCTACTGAAATTGCTCAGAGGGGCTAAAAATTTAAGACCACCCAGGAGAGCTCCTACTCCTACCTGTGACCTTAAGTTTGTATTGGGAAAGCTCACTCTACCTCCTTTTGAGCCAGCTGCAACTGCGGAGTTGAATTTCCTTTCTTGCAAAGCAGCCTTCCTCTTAGCCATCACTTCAGCCAGAATGAT
Organism: Protopterus annectens; assembly: GCF_019279795.1. NCBI lineage: Eukaryota > Metazoa > Chordata > Ceratodontiformes > Protopteridae > Protopterus > Protopterus annectens. The sequence continues at coordinate 309,578,124 of NC_056742.1, read as the reverse complement.
GTCAGAGTTACAGGCCCTCATGGCAATGGAGCCTTTCATCATCTTTCATGGGACAGGGTGTCCCTTGGGACCAATCCTTCATTTATGCCCAAGGTGGTATCCAGTGTGGCCCTTAATCAGTCCATTCATTTGCCAACCATCTTTTCTAATCCTCAGAACAAAGGGGAACGAATACTGCACTCCTTGGACGTGCACAGACAACTTAGATTTTACTTGGACAGGACCAAGCCTCTCAAAAAATCTGAACAGCTGCTAGTTGCCTCTGCTGCAGGAGCAGAGGGGAAGGCCATTTCAAAGCAAACCATTTCTAAGTGGATAGGTCATTGCATTCTTTTCTGCTATAAGCACCATGGAAAACCTACCCCACAGGGGATAAGACCCCATTCCATCAGGGCTGCATCTACTTCTACAGCCTTTCTCAGAGGTGTTCCTACCAGGGACATCCTAGAAGCTGCTACCTGGAGTTCTGTACATACCTTCACCAAGTATTACCACTTGCCAATTTTCTCTGAATCCAGAGCTCGTTTTGCCACTGCAGTCTTGCAGGGCCTAATAGCTACTCCTAATGCTCAATAACTGCCTCCTCCCTTCCTTAGCTTTGGGAATCTACCCAAATGTAATGACTGCAACTGTGAAACACGAAGAACATAGTAAAGTTGTGTACACTTACCATAAATGTAGATGTTCGAGTGTATTCACTGTTGCAGTCCTGGTTACCCTCCCTCCAGTCCCCTGACTTCTATTGGCTATACCTCTATTCTTGTTTACTATACTTAAGCTTTCTGGTGTATTTGCTTTTGTTGGAGGTGTGACTATATATTTAATTGCTTCCCATTATGGGGGCACCTGACATCTGGGGCAAGAAAAACTGATGTAATGGCGTCTGCTGCATGCTTTATACCCCTGGACTACCTGACGTCATGGAAGATGAGACAGCAACCGATGCAGGACCCAAGGCTTTGTTAATCAGGCCGACCGAGGGCTACCTACAAGCAGATAACCCAAATGTAATGACTGCAACAGTGAATACACTCTAACATCTACATTTATGGTAAGTGTACACAATTGTGCTTTCTGCGTCTGTTGCTGTCACTTCAGGACTGACGTCCGGTCATCAGTAATATAAAGTAAGGCAGCCAACGCCATTACGTCAGTCTTTCTTGCCGAGGAGCCCAAAGCAGAAGCAGTTCGCACGAGTGCCAGTCACTTGCTACCTGAGTTTTGTCTTCCTAATTGAAGCTGAAGTCTTCTAAAGCCAAGTACACCATTGGGAATCCTTTTTTCTTGCCCTAACCGATGTCAGAAAAAGTTAACAATTGTCTCACCTGTGGAAAGCAAATACCACACCGAGACTTTCATTCTTACTGCATCACTTGCTTAGGCCTAGACCACAGCGTTCCTTGCTGTCGCTTTTGTGCTTTAATGCCAGAACTATAAGTCGTTAGGCCCTTTGTAGCTTGATATTTTCACTTAGTCAATTCCAATAGGGCTTCGGTAAGCCATCAGACAGCAGATCTTCCGAAAAAACGTAAGGATAAAGACAGACCGCACAGGTCCAGAGCTGCAGATGATGCCTCCATTAAGCTAGTAGTCAGTTCTCTGCTCCTCAGGTGCTTTCGCAGCCCCAGATGCCCGCTTCTGTGGATTCGCAGGCCACTACCGAGACCCTTTCGGAGTCTGGTATGCCGCAAAACTCTTCCGCTAAGGATCCTGCAGTTGTCTCTACCTTGGATGGGTCTGGAGCCGCTGAGCAGGCACTGACTTCCGAGGAAGCACTTTGCACTACCGATTCTTGGCACAAGTTGACAACTTTTGCGTCTACCGTTTTTTCGAAAACTACCAAGTTTCTAAGGCCCAGGGTGCAAACCACTCCCCAAAAAAAACACTACCGAATCTCCGGCACCTGCTTCCTTGCCTCAGTCTCAAATGCTTAAAATGGCGGAAGACCTTATGCTGATCAGGGGAAGCCAAGCTGCCCCTTCCAAAAGAAAGATCTGTCCCCAGTAGTTTTATCTGATCAGGAGTCTGAAGACTCTGCATCTGAATATGAAGACATGCAACCCCTCTCTGCTTATGAGGATTCTGATTCAGAAGAATCCATTCCTTCAGCTTCTCCACCTCAGGACTTTTCCTTTGGGGGAAACCCTTCATTCTTTAAGGGAGCATTTCCATTGGGAATGTCAGGACTACCCTCAGTCTAAAAAGACTCTGAGAATTCTTGGATAGTCTTGGATGTTGTGGACGATGTTTTCATCTAGTTTGACTCCTGACACCCTCCCTTTTGCTCCCAGAAAACCTGACTGGTGTCAGAGTCCCTGACTCTCTCAGATTTCTTTTCAAAAGTCCTACTGCTGACCCTGAGGTAATTTCTCAAGGGCTTAAAGGAATTAAATCAACTTCTGCCAAGAATCCCAACCCCTCAGATACGGGATTCCTGAGGACTAGACAGGTGGGGTAAAAAAGTATATACCTCTGCTACTCTTGCTATCAGAGCACCGAGTTGTCCGTTCCATATGATAAAATTTCAGCAACGTACCATGGAACTCCTCACAGTGTCTTCTTTTCCTGCTTGTGCTGAAATTAGTTACAAGAGTTAATGCATTCTGCAAGCCAAGTAACTAAACGCACCTTACATTGTGGTTTTGATGCCCTAGAAGCTTCTTGCAGGGCAGCAGTCACCGGTTCTGTTCTTAGAAGGCATGCTTGGCTTAAGGAACAGCTGTTGCCAGACCATGTCAAATCTAAATTATTGGATGCACCTTTGCACAAAGACAACTTATTTGGCACCAGGGCAGAGGAGGTCTTAAAAAAAGATGGAAGAAAAAGCTAAATCTATGCAGACAGTCAAGGATTTCCTACAGGTCCAGCAGGCATTGCCCCTCCAAGCACTGGTCCTTTCCTGACCCCACCAGGTCATTTCAGTCCAGACACCGGGGAAGCAGATCCCCCCCCCCCCCCAGACAGCAGCCACAGCGAATGCATAGATCAAAGCAATGGAGTTCCTTCACTGAAAACCAGGGGGTTCAAACCACCCCCTCATGGTAAGAACACACAATGGCTCTCCTCCCCCACCCCCTCTCTGCCCACCTGCACTTGCCCCTAGGAGGAAAACTCTCCTTCCACGCAAGCACCTCGGCTACCATTACCAACGACTGTTGGGTCCTCAACATAGTGTCCCAGGGATGCAAATTTTCCTTACACACTCTTCCAACCCCAAAAGGGTTCCCAGATCTTCCTCCAAACCAGTGGGCAGAGGCCAAAAAGCAAGTCCTTTTCTTGCCCTCACTATGAGGGCAATAGTGCATGTTCTTGCAGAACAGATAAAGGTTTCTACTCCAGACTATTCCTTGTACCCAGAAGAGGGCACCTGGTGCCCCTTCCTCTATCTATCCATCCATTCTAAACACCTTTCCGGTGATACCAAAATTCAAAATGCTCACTCTTCCGCAACTGCTATCTATGCTGTCCAAGAATGCTTGGCTAGCCACCCTAGACGTAAAGGCCTACCTCTACATTCCTATCAGGGAATCATACAGGAAACCTCTATGTTTCAGGGCAGGATCTCTGCACTTACAGTTCTTTGTGCTTCCCTTTGGCTTATCTACTGCTCCCAGAGATTTCACAAAATGTCTGGCTTCCACCATTGCCTTTTGCAGTCAAAGGAATATCCAGATTTACCCCTACTTACACTGCCTAATATAGGCAGACAGGAAAAGCTGCTCAAGCACCTGGCCTTTGTAAAGTCCCTACTGACCTCCCTAGGTACAGTATCAACAAAAAAAATCCAAACTAGTACCCACCCAAAGGATTTATTATCCTGGGAGCAAGCCTGGACACAGCATCCCCAGATGGCATTCCTTACTACAGAAAAGCAAACTTACCTGACAGACTACTTCTGTCAACTAGCCACCAGACCCCAGTTATCTGCAAGGAAAATCCTGTAAACTCTGGGGTTTATGGCATCTTGCATTCTACTCATTCCATATGCCAGACTGCATATGAGGAAACTTCATTGATACCTAAAAAGCCTTTGGTGTCAACACTCTCAAGACTTGGAAACTTTTGTACCAGTGATACCTTGTCTAAGGAAATATTTTCTTTGGTGTGCAGCAGCTTGCTCCCACAACAAGGGACTACCTTTCTCACCACCCCCGCTGCCCAGACCTTCACCACAGACTATGCCTGGGGTGCACACCTGGACTGCAAGTGCATACAGGGCCAATGGAGCCCACAGCAAATCCATCTGCACATCAAACGAAAAGAGATGCTATCCAGCACGCATTGACAGCTTTCAGGCCCCTTCTCTCCCCAGGGGCTCTCCTGGTCAAAACAGACACCACCACTGTGATGTGGTATACCAACAAGCAGGGGAGGGACTCGCTCCTACCCTCTATGCAGGCTGGCCATGACCCTTTGGCACACAGCCTCTGCCATGCAACTCCACCTGTTGGCGCATTTCCTGCCAGGCTCTCTCAACTCTGGCAGACCACTTAAGCAGAAATTTTCTGGACCCACACGAGTGGCAGCTAGACCAAGGATCCTTCACCCTAATAACTCAGAAATGGGACGCCCCAAAGGTTGACCTCTTTGCTTCCCACACCAACCATCAGCTCAGCAAGTTCTGCACCAGGGAGCCTCACTGCATGGCCTGGAAAGTGGATGCCCTATCCTTCCCTTGGGTCAACCTCTCAGTCTATGCTTTTCCCCCTCTACCTTTCATCACCCAGGTACTGTTCAAAATAAAGGGAGGAAAAACAAAGGACAATTCTTAATGCTACAGACTGGCCTTGCCAGCACTGGTACCCACTGCTGCGCAGCCTGTCCCCACTGCCAACATGGCATCTCCCACAGAGCCCCACCCTCCTGACCTGGAGGGAAGGAGAATTCATGCATCCCCAGTTGCTGACCCTCAATTTGGCAGCCTGGCTTATTCCCTGACCACTGATCAATCTGCCAATCTCAGTAAATGGGTTCTAGATGTTGTACATGAGGCTAGACGCCCTAGCACTAGAAAGTCTTATGCTGACAAATGGAAAAGGTTCTGCACCTGGATTCAGGCTAAGGGAGCCGATACAGCACAGCCCTCCCTACCTCTCATCCTGGATTACCTAGCTTACCTGCTACACAGTGGTGTCTGCCTTTCCTCTATTAAAATTCATGCCTCTGCTATCTCTGCTCATTTCAACACTGAGCACCCACTTTTCTTGCACCCTCTGATCAAACAGTTCCTAAGAGGGGCTAGCAATTTGAGGACACCCAGCTGAGCACCTACACCGGCCTGGGACCTAAACTTTGTGTTGAAAAAGCTCACCCTGCCCCCCCCCTTTGAACCAGTATCTTCAGCAGAGTTAGTTTCTCTCCTGGAAGACCGCCTTTCTTCTGGCTATCACTTCAGCCAGAAGAGTTTCCGAGCTGCAAGCCCTCATGGCTGTAGAGCCCTTCATCATCTTCCATGCTGACAGGGTGTCCCTCAATACTAACCCATAACCCAGCCTTCATGCCCAAAGTGGTGTCCAGTTTCTCTCTCAACCAATCCATTCATTTGCCCACATTTTTTCCTAACCCACAAAAGGGGGAAAAGGATCCTGCACTCTAGATGTGCACAGACTGCTCAGATTCTATCTAGACAGGACTAAATCATTCAGAAAGACTGATCAATTACTGGTCAGCTGTGCTGCAGGGGCAGAGGGCAAAGCCATCTCTAAACAAACAATTTCCAAGTGGATTGCGCACTGCATCCATTTCTGTTAAAAGCAACATGGGAAACCTTCCCCTAAGGGGGTCAGGACCCACTCTACCAAAGGAGCCTCCACCTCTGCAGCTTTCCTCAGAGGAGTCCCCACCTGGGACATCCTGGAGGCTGCCACATGGACATGTATTCACAACTTCACCAAATCCAGGGCAGACTTTGCCACTGCAGTCTTGCAGGGCATCCTAGCCAGCCCCATGTCTCCCTTGACTGCCTCCACCCTTTTACTCAGCTATGGGAATCATCCCAAATGTGATGACTGTAACAGTGAAACACGAAGAACATAGTACAGTTGTGTACACTTAGCATAAATGTAGATGTTTGAGTGTATTCACTGTTGCAGTCTTGGTTTCCCTCCCTCCATCCCCCTCTTCTCTCTCTCTCCTTACAAGGAACTTTTTAGTATTTACTTTCTACTGGTGGGGATGTTCTTCGTGTTTCACTGTTGCAGTCATTACATTTGCATATGAGGAAACTTCAATGGTACCTAAAAAGTTTATGGAGTCAACATTCACACAGTCCGGAAACAATGATTCCTCTCATTCCCTGCCTGCAACAGGAGTTTCTATGGTGGGCAAAGGCCCTGTCACCAAAACATGGGACGACCCTTCATTCTACCCCCTGCCAGCCAAACCTTAACAGATGCATCGGATTATGCCTGGGGGGCCCACATGCAAGAAGATGCATTCAGGGCATATGGTTACCAAAACAAATGCATCTACATATCAACCAGAAAGAGATGCTAGCTGTTCAGAATGCCCTAACAGCCTTCAAGGACTTAATTCATCCAGGACAACTACTGGTAAAGACGGACAACACCACAGTCATGTGGTATATAAACAAGCAAAGGGGCACACACTCATACCCCCTTTGCAGATTAGCCATGGCACTGTGGGACACAGCTTTGACCTACCAACTACATCTTCAAGCTCAATTCCTGCCAGGAAAACAAAACACTCTGGCAGATTTAAGTAGAAACCTTATGGATCCTCACGAGTGGAAACTAAATCTACAAGTCTTCAGCATGATAACAGAGAAATGGGGGAGCCCAGACATAGATCTATTTGCCTCTCCTCAAAATTATCAATTGAAAAGATTCTGCACAAGGACTTAACACAGACAAGCATGGAAAGTGGACGCCCTAGCCTTCAGTTGGAAAAACCTATCAGTTTATGCCTTTCCTCCTCTACCTCTTCTACCCAAGGTCATCCTAAAAGTCAGACAAGAGAAGCCAAAGATATTAATTGCCCCGGACTGGCCCCGCCAATACTGGTACCCAGTCCTAAGGAACTTCTCAGTACCCAGCTTGGACCTTGCCTCAAAGACCACAACTACTGTCACAGCAAAACAAATCAGATCCTGCACATTATTTTCCATTCTGACAGGGTTTCCCTCAGTACTAACCCTTCCTTTATGCCCAAGGTGGTATCCAGTGTGACTCTAAACCAATCCATCCATTTGCCAACCTTTTTCCCTAATCCTCAGAGTAAAGGGGAAAGGATCTTGCACTCCTTGGACGTGCATAGACAGCTTAGGTTCTACCTTGACAAGACTAAGCCTTTCAGAAAATCTGACCAGCTGCTAGTCAGCTTTGCTACAGGGGCAGAGGGCAAGGCCATTTCAAAGCAAACCATTTCCAGATGGATAGCACACTGCATCCATTTCTGCTACAAGCACCATGGAAAACCTACCACTCTGGGGATCAGAACTCATTCCACTAGAGCTACTTCAACCTATACAGCATTTCTCAGGGGAGTCCCTACCAGGGACATCCTGGAAGCTGCAACCTGGAGTTCTGTACACACCTTCACCAAGCATTACCACTTACCTCTTTTTTCTAAATCAAGAGCTGGATTTGCTACAGTAGTCTTAAGAGGCCTGCTAGCCAGCCCTAACACCTCGTGACTGCCTCCACCCTTCCTCAGCTTTGGGAATCAACCCAAGTGTGATGACTGCAACAGTAAAACACGAAGAACATAGTACAGATGTTCATGTTTCACTGTTGCAGTCATTACATTTGGGCAATCTGCTGGCAGGTTGCCCTCAGTCAACCTGATTAACAAAGTCTTGGGTCCCGCGTCGGTTATTGTCCCTTCTTCCATGATGTCAGGTCATCAGGGGTATGAAACATGCAGCTGACGCCATTACATCAGTCTTTTTTGCAGCGCGGTGCCTGAAGCAGAAGCAGTTCGCAAGTGCTGGTCAGCCAACTCCTGAAATTTTCGTTTTCGAGTTTCAGAACCGAAGTCTTCAACCAAAAAGCTAAGTACCCCGTTGGGGAAACTTTTTTTCTTGCTCCGTACCGATGTCCGTAAAAGTTAATTGCATTACTTGTGGGAAGCAAATACCTCATAAGGATTTTCATTTGTACTGTATTCCTTGCCTAGGCCCTGACCACAATCTATCTTGCTGTCAGTTTTGTGCTAAATTTAATCAACGCGCAATTAAACGTCTGTATATTTTTGCTTCTAAATATTTTGGCGCTCGCTTTAATTGTCCAGAAATGTCGTCTGTTAGCAATATGACTATTGGAATACCTAAAAAAACGCAAAGAAAGACCGAGACACGCAGAGGTCCAAAACTGTAGACGACGCTTCTCCTAAGCCAGTCGCCAGTTCGCCGGTACTCGGTGAGGCGCTTTCGCAGCCCCTGATTCCCGCTACTTATGATTCGCAGGCCTCTACTGAGACCCATTCGGAGTCCAGTATGCTGCGAGATGCTTCAGTTATGGAACCTGCGGATGTCTCTACCTTAGATGGGTCCGGAGCCACTGTGCAGGCACCGGCTTCTGAGGGTGTTTTCAGGCCTACAAATTTGTATATTAGACGCCACCTTCCAAACTAAGACCAAAATCTAAATCTATGCCTAAAAAAATGACTCCTGGGCCACATGTGCAGGCCCCTATGCCTAAAAAACAAATCATCAAAAATGGCTGAAGATTTAATTACTCTGATCAGGGGTAGCCAAGCCCCCCCCCCCCCTTCTAAGAGGCCTAGGCAAGACATTGATTATGAATCTTCTGAACAGGATTCTATTTTTTCTGACTCTTCTAATAAACAGGATTTGTCTATACCTACTTATGAGGACTCTGATGTAGAATATTCCATTCCTTCTGCTTCTCCCCCTGAGGATTTTTCTTTTGGGGAAACTTTACATACCTTATGGGAACATTTCCACTGGGAAAGTCAGGATTTCTGTGAATCTGAAGAGACTTAGAGATTTTCTTTTTCTTCAACGTAGACCTTTGGCTATAACTCCTGTCCTAGACATTGTTGATTTTTTCAGACTCTAGTATGGCTCCTGATTCTTTGCCTCTGGCTCCTTTTAAGCCAGACGGATACTACAGGGTTCCTGACTCCCACAAATTCCTTTTCAAAAATCCTATTGCAGATCCTGAAACCATTTCTCAGGGTCCCAAGGGCATTAAGGCCTCTACTGATAAAAATCCTACCCCTTCTGATAGAGATTCCAAAGCGCTGGATAGATGGGGTAAGAAAATGATGTTAATTTCTGACTGTGTGGAAAATAGATTTACAGAATTTATTGCATTCAGCTGAACAAGTTGGAAAACATACTTTGCAATGTGGTTTTGATTCTTTGGAAGTCTCTTGCAGGGCTGCTGTGACTGGCTCTGTGCTAAGAAGGCATTCTTGGCTCATAGAGCAAACTCTGCCTGATCATGTTAAAGCAAAATTGTCGGATGCTCCTTTACAACAGGACCGTCTCTCTTAATAAGGCTGAAGAAGTTTTAAAAAAGATGGAAGATGAAGCTAAATCTATGCAAACTGTGAAAGATTTCTTACAAGTGCAGCCTCCAAGATTTAGGAGGCACTCAAGTCAAACCCAGACATTCCAAAGGCTCCAGGTTTCAATCACAAGGGACTTTTAGAACAAAACAATGGGGTGCCGCCTCCTCCAAATCTGGAAACAGCAAGGCACCTCCCTATGGTAAGCAGTCTCAATGACTTCCCTCTACACTGACCAAGCACTTACCTTTCAGCCGCCCCTTTGGGGGGGAAAGTGGCACTTCATGTAAGAAACTGGCAACTTATAACCTAGGACAAATGGGTTTTAAATATAGTATCCCAGGGATACAGATTTCATTTCCACACGTTGCCAATCCCAAACTGATGGCCAGACCTGACCCCAAATCAGTGGGCAGAGGCCCAGAAACAAGTACTGTCTCTCATGAACATGGGAGCTATTCAACCAGTCCCAGAAGAGGAAAAGGGGCAAGGTTTCTATTCAAGACTTTTCCTGGTACCCAGAAAAGACAAATCATGGCGTCCAATTCTGGACTTGCCTACTCACATTTCTGGACATTCCAAAATTCAAGATGCTGACTCTTCAACAGTTACTTCCTATGCTAGGCAAAGATGCCTGGTTGGTAACTCTAGACTTAAGAGGCTTACCTGCATATCCCAATCAGGGAATCTTGCTGAAGATACCTGTTTCAAAGCAGGCTGTTTGCATTACCAGTTCCCTGCACTGCCGTTTGGCTTATCTACTGTGCCCAGGGTCTTCACAAAGTGCCTGGCTCCAGTAATTGTATTTTGCAGGCAAAGAAATATTCAAATATATCCATACCTGGACGATTGTCTAATTCAGGCAGAAAACAGGGACATTCTTCAAAAACACCTGGCGTTTATAAAAAAGGTTCTAACTTGTCTAGGGTATACCATAAACGAAAAGAAATCACAACTGGTACCCTCTCAAAAAATTACATTCCTGGGTGCCCAGGTGGCTTACCTTATGCCAGAAAAGCAAATTCATTTGGTGACTTCAAACAGGTGGCCACAAAAACCCTGCAATCTGCAAGACAAATTCTGCAAGCCTTGGGGTTCATGGCCTCCTGCATTCTTCTGTTTCCATATGCAAGACTGCATACGAGGAAACTTCAGTGGTACTTGCAGTTTATGGAGTCAAACATTGTCACAGCCTGGAAACCATGATTCCTATCATTCCTTGCCTGCATCTAGAGTTCCTATGGTGGGCAGAGGCCTGCCACCAAAACAAAGGACTGCCATTCACTCCACCCCCTGCCGCCCAAACCCTAACTAGATGCATCCGACTATGCTTGGGGGGGGGCTCAACTGGCAGGGAAGTGCATTCAGGGCAAATGGAGCCCAAATCAAATGCACCTTCATATCAGTCAGAGATGCTAGCTGTACAGAATACACTCACAGCCTTCAAGGACTACCTTCATCCAGGACAATTAATGATACAGACAACACCACAGTTATGTGGTACATAAACAAGCAGGGGGGTTACATACTCCTACCCCCTTTGCAGACTAGCCATGGCATTGTGGAACACTGCATTGACCTATTAAATACAAGTACAAGCTCAGTTCCTCCAGGAAAACTGAATACTCTGACAGACGAACTAAGCAGAAATTTCATGGACCCACATGAATGGAAGCTGAAACTTCAGATTTTCAACATGTTGACACTCACATGGGGGAGTCCAGACATAGTTCTGGGGTGAGGCAAAAAGGTCTGTCAGTTGGACAAATTCTGCACAAGAACTCATCACAAAAAAGCCTGGAAAGTGGATGCTCTATCATTCAGCTGGAAAAACCTATCAGTCTATGCCTTTCCTCCACTGCCTCTGCTCCCCAAAGTTCTACTAAAAGTCAAACAGGACAAACCAATAATTATTTTGATTGCTCCAGACTGGCCATGCCAACACTGGTACCCACTCCTGCGCAATGTGTCACACCTTCCACGGTGGCACCTGCCTCAGACACCTTAGTGTATCAGCAGAAAAAACAAATTCTGCACACTCTGCTCCAAACTTTGAATCTTGCAGAGTGGCTAATCACCTAAATTCACCCTTAGCATCTCTCAGCAAACTTGTGATGGATGTCATTTTGGAGGCAAGAAGGCCTAGTACTAGAAAATCTTATGCTGACAAAAGGAAAATATTCTTTGCCTGGAATCACTCACAAGGGATAAGCACAGCAGTGCCCACTATTCCTCAGATTTTACAATACTTAACTGAGATGCTTCACAAGGGCTTGTCCTTTTCTTCCATAAAAATCCATGCCTTGGCCATTTCAGCTCATTACAACAAAGAACCTCCCCTCTTCTCTCATCCTCTGCTAAAGCAGCATCTCAGAGGGGCCAAAAACTTAAGACCTCCCAGGAGAGCTCCAACCCCTGCCTGGGACCCCAATTTTGTATTGGAAAAACTCACACTCCCTCCTTTCGAGCCAGCTGCTACTGCAGACTTAAAATTTCTCTCCTGGAAAACAGCTTTCCTTTTAGCAGTCACTTCAGCTAGAAGGATTTCAGAATTACAGGCTCTTATGGCAGTGGAGCCTTTCATTATTTTTCATGCGGGCAGGGTGTCTCTCAGGGCCAATCCATCCTTCATGCCTAATGTATCCAGCGTGGCGCTAAATCAGACCATTCATTTGCCAACTTTCTTCCCCAATCCACATAACAGTGGGGAGCGGAATCTGCATTCATTGGATGTACACAGACAACTTAGATTTTACTTAGGACACAATCTCTAAGAAAATCTGAACAACTACTGGTGGCATTTGCTACAGGGGCAGAGGGAAAGGCCATTTCAAAGCAGACTATTTCCAAATGGATAAGCCATTGTATTCGTTTCTGCTATATGCCCCATGGTAAACCTATCCCCCAGGGGATTAGATCTCATTCCACCAGGGCTGCATCTACTTCTACAGCCTTTCTCAGAGGTGTTCCTACCAGAGACATGCTAGAAGCTGCTACCTGGAGCTCAGTTCATACGTTCACCAAACATTACCATTTACCTTTCTTCTGTAAATCCAGAGCGGTCTTTGCCACTGCTCTCCTGCAGGGCCTTAAAGCTGGTCCTAATGCTATATAAATCCATCCTCCCAACCTTAGCTTTGGGAATCTACCCAAATGTAATGACTGCTGCAGTGAAACATGAAGAACATAGTACATTTGTGTACACTTACTATAAATGTAGATGTTAGAGTGTATTCACTGTTGCAGTCCTGGTTACCCTCCCTCCAACCCCCTGTTTTTCTCTTACTATACCTCTACTTTCCTTTACTATGTTTAAAAGCCTTTTTGGTGTATTTGCTTTTGTTTGGAGGTATATTTTTGTTTTTAATTACTTAAATATTTGGCCCCCCATTAGGGGGCACCTGACATCTGGGGCAAGAAAAACTGATGTAATGGCGTTGGCTGCATGTTTTATACCCCTAACGTCATGGAAGAAGGGACAGTAACCGACGTAGGACCCAAGACTTTGTTAATCAGGCCGACTGAGGGCAACCTGCCAGCAGATTACCCAAATGTAATGACTGCAACAGTGAATACACTCGAACATCTACATTTATGATAAGTGTACACAACTGTACTTTGTGTACACTTTACCATAAATGTAGATGTTCGAGAGTATTCACTGTTGCAGTCCTGGTTTCCCTCCCTCCATCCCCCTGCTTTTTTATATCCTTTTTACCTATCCTCTTTATGGCCTTATTTTATGGCAGGGGTATTTACTTTTTACTGAAGGTGTTCCACACCAAGTAATAGCTTCCTATTTTTGGGGCTCCTGACATCTGGGGCAAGAAAAACTGATGTAATTGCGTCGGCTGCATGTTTTATACCCCTGACGACCTGAAGTCATGGAAGAGGCGACATCAAGCAATGCAGAAATACCAAGACTCTGGTTTTCGGGCCGACTGAGGGCTACCTGCAGGCAGTTAACCCAAATGTGACTGCAACAGTGAATACACTGGAACATCTACATTTATGATAAGTGTACACAACTGTACTGTATTAAGGCTACTACAGCCAAAAATCCTACCCCTTTAGACAGGGATTTCAGAAATTTGTACAGATTGGGTAAGAAGGTTTGCAACTCTTGCTATCAGGGTATTGAATTTGCTAGTTTCACATGCTGTAATATCAACATCATGTTATGGAACTTGTTAAATGAAAAGTGGTAACCTTTCCAGACTGTGCAGAAAATAAATAATTGCAGGAGCTTATGCACACTGCAAAATCAAGTTAGTAAGCATACTTTGCAGTGTGGCTTTGAAGCCCTGGAAGCATCTTGCAGGGCTGCAGTTACTGGCTCTGTACTGAGAAGACATGCTTGGCTGAAGGAGCAGATCTTGCCAGATCATGTCAAATCTAAGTTGCTAGACGCTCCCTTGAATAAGGACCGTTTGGCACCAAAGCAGAAGTTGTTCTTAAAAAGATGGAAGAAAAGGCTAAATCTATTCAAACTGTTAAAGAATTCCTACAAGTGCAACCACCTAGATTCAGTAGGCATTGCCCTTCAAAACACTGGTCTTTTCCAGCCCCTTCCAAGCCTTCGTAAACGAGACCCAGGGAAAACAGACCACTCTGACTATAGTCTCAGGGTATGCAGAGATCTAAACAATGGAGTGCCCCCACCCCTAAAGCAGGGAGTGGTAAGCCACCTTCTTATGGAAGAAGCTCACAATCACTTCTCAGCTCTTCTTCCCAGCCCTGCCCAATTGCTTGTGACCCTAGGAGGAAAACTTGCCCTTCATGCAAAAAACTGGATGTCCTTTACTCAGGACCGATGGGTCCTCAACGTTGTATCCCAGGGGTACAAATTTTGTTTCCATTCACTGCCAACCCTAAGCAGGTTTCCAGACCTTCTGCCAAGTCAGTGGGCAGAGGCTCAAAACAAAGTACTTTCCCCACTCAGTGTCGGAGCTTTTCAGCCTGTTCCAGTAGAACAGAAGGGCCAAGGATTCTACGCCAAACTTTTCCTGATACCTAGGAAAGAGGGCTCTTGGCGCCCAATCCCGGATTTTTCCATTCTCAACACCTTCCTAGTGGTACCAAAATTCACGATGCTTACCCTACAACAGTTTCTCCCTATGTTAGCCAAGGATGCCTGGTTAGTCACCCCAGACTTGAGGCCGGTCTGTCCATCCCCAAAAGGGAGTCCATCCCCAAAAGGGAGTATCTAAGTTTCAGAGCAGGGTCTATGCATCATCAGTTCTCTGCACTTCTCTTTGGCTTATCTACTGCACCCAGGGTATTCACAAAATGCCTGGCTCCAGCCATTGCATACTGCAGGCAGAGAAAAATCTAAATTTACCCCTACTTGGACAACTGCCTGAATCAAGTAGACAGTCCGGAATTGCTGCTTCAGCACCTGGCATTTGTAAAAAGCCTTCTTTCTTCATTGGGGTACACCATCAATGAAAATAAATCACAACTGGTACCCGGTCAAAAGATTGTATTCCTTGGAGCAAGCTTGGACACAGCTTCCCAGATGACATTCTTCACTTCAGAAAAACAGGCCTATCTGACAGATTACATCAAACAAATGGCCATCAAAACCCAGCTATCTGCAAGAAAAATACTGCAAGCCCTAGGGTTCATGGCCTCATGTATTCTGCTAATTCCATATGCAAGACTGCATATGAGGAACCTTCAATGGTACTTAAGTCTTTAACACTCTCAGGACCTGGAAACAGTCATTCCTATCATACCTTGTCTAAGGACAGAGTTCCTTTGATGGGCAGAATCATGCAACCACAACAAGGGACTGCCTTTTACTCTACCCCACACTGCCCAGACCCTGACCACAGATGCATCAGACTATGCATGGGGGGCCCACATGGCTAGCAAATGTATTCAGGGCCACTGGAGCCCAAGTCATATTCTCCTGCACATCAACCAAAAAGAGATGCTAGCTGTACAGAATACCCTGATAGCTTTCAGGCACCTACTCTTTTCAGGACAACTGCTGATAAAAACAGACACCACAGTTGTGGCACATAAGCAGGGTAGAACCCATTCTTACCCACTCTGCAGGTTAGCCATGCCCCTGTGGAACACGGCTTTGGACAACCAAATCCATCTAAAAGCTCAATTCTTGCCAGGCAAACAAAACTCACTGGCAGACGACTTAAGCAGAAATCTCCTAGACCCACACAAGTGGAAATTGGAGGCATGCACCTTCAACCTTCTGATCCAGAAATGGGGGACCCCAGAGATGGATTTCTTTGCCTCCCCCAACATCCACCAGTTAAGCAAATTCTGCACCAGGAGCCTTCACAGCAGGGCCTGGAAGGTGGATGCAGTATCATTTCAATGGGAAAACCTCTCAATTTATGCCTTTCCCCCTCTGCCCCTTCTCTCAAGAGTTTTACTCAAGATGAGACAAGAAAGGCCAAGGACAATTCTGATTGCTCCGGACTGGCCACACCAGTCCTGTGCAGCCTGTCAATGGTGCCACCCTGGCACCTACACTAGACTCCAACCCTGCTTTCCCAGCAGGAGGGACAGATTTTGCATCCACAATTGCAAACCCTAAATCTTGCAGCCTGGCTTATTCCTTAGATACTACACCAGCAACCCTAAGCAGATAGGTGCTGGATGTCATACTTGAAGCCAGAAGGCCCAGTACTAGGAAATCCTATTCTGAAACGTGGAAAAGGTGTTGTTCTTGGATTCTGTCTAAAGGAAAGGACACAGCACTGCCCTCCTTACCTGTAATCCTGGATTACCTATCGGATGTACTCCACAGAGGCCTATATTTTTCCTCCATTTAAGATCCATGCTTCTGCCATCTCTTGCGCTTTCCAATACTGAGCCACCCCTTTTCTCTCACCCTCTGAAACAGTTCTTGAGAGGGGCAAACAGCTTAAGGCCACCAAGGAGAGCACCCACCCCTACTTGGGACCTTAACTTTTTACTGGAAAAGCTCACGCTTCCCCCTTTTGAACCTGCTGCTTCAGCAGAGTTAAAATTCCTCTCTTGGAAAACAGCATTGCTTCTAGCCATCACTTCAGCTAGAAGAGTGTCCGAGTTACAGGCCCTGATAGCTGTGGAACCCCTCATCATTTTCCATGCTGACAGGGTTTCCCTCGGGACTCACCCTTCCTTTATGCCTAAACTGGTGTCCAATGTGGCTCTCAACCAATCCATCCATTTGCCTACCTTCTTCCCTAACCCTCAGAATAAAGGGGAAAGGATCCTGCACTCCTTGTATGTGCACAGACAGCTCAGGTTCTACCTTGATAGGATTAAGCCTTTCAGAAAATCTGACCAGCTGCTAGTCAGCTTTGCAACAGGGACAGAGGGCAAGGCCATTTCAAAACAAACCATTTCCAAATGGATAGCACACTGCATCCATTTCTGCTACAAGCACCATGGAAAACCAACCCCTCAGGGGGTCAAAACAAATTCCACAAGGGCTACACCTACCTCTACAACATTTCTCAGGGGAGTCCCTGCCAGGGACATAATGGAAGCTGCTACCTGGAGTTCTGTACACACCTTCAAACATTACCACCTGCCTGTCTTTTCCAAATCCAGGGCAGGATTTGCTACAGCAGTCTTGCAAGGCCTACTAGCCAACCCTAACTCTTCCTGACTGCCTCCACCCTTCCTCAGCTTTGGTAATCAACCCAAGTGTGATGACTGCAACAGTGAAACATGAAGAACATAGTACAGTTGGGTACACTTACCATTAATGTAGATGTTCGAGTGTATTCACTGTTGTAGTCCAAGTTTCCCTCCCTCCAGCCCCTTGGTTTTCTCTATCTCGTCTCCTCTCTTTGGCTATTCCTACTGGTATGGGTATTTACTTTTTACTGGTGGTGTTTTCCACACCATTTCCTAGCTCCCTGTTTGGGGGCTCCTGACATTTGGGGCAAGAAAAACTGATGTAATGGCATCTGCTGCCTGTTTTTTATACCCCTGACGACCTGACGTCATGGAAGAAGCGACAGCATCGACGCAGAAATACTAAGTCTCTGGTATTTTGTCTGTCTGAGGGCTACCTGCAGGCAGATAACCCAAGCGTGATGACTGCAACACTGAATACACTCTAACATCTACATTTATGGTAAGGTTACACAACTGTACTTTTCTGCGTCTGTCCTTCCTGGAGAAACATGTGTTAGTGTGGTATTCATTGACTGCTGCTCCTAATTTGCAATCTTATGCAAATTTAGTCAGCCCAGAGACCATTGACATTGGTCTTGACTTCAGAGAAAGTAAATACCAAAAAGGAGTGGTCCACCCATGATATTGCAAATGTAATTATGAAAGTTGGACATACTTGTGGGTAGTGTATAAGCAGTTTTTGTAGGAGATGAAAAGAGTAAGAAATAAAATGGATTATGTAGAAACTGAATAAGCAGGAAAAAGTAGTAGGAAGTGAGAGAAAAGAGGAATAGAAAAGGAATTATACGATTAAAAATAGAATGTAGACTATGTATAGACAAACATGTTTAAAGAAAAAAATAAGCTTCACTTTTTTAGTGGGAAGTTAAATGAGAAAGGGGGTAGATACAGTAATGTAGAAAGTAGTAAAAATATAAACAGGAAGCAATTATGGAGGTAGCTTAAAAATGGTAAGGAGACTAAAAAAAAGGAGAGAAGTGAAAAATGCAAAGTGAAATGGATATCTGACAAGAGAATTAAAATGGAAGAAGCTGTAAGAGAAGGAAGATAGAAATCAGCATCATGTTTGTTTAGTGGGCTAAGTTATAGATGCATTGTAATGGGTGAAAGTGTAAAAAGGAGTTTTGTGGAATTGACTGAATGATAGAAGTATGTAAAGGAAGAAAACGTGTGGTGGAGTGATTAATTTTATATGGGGAAAATTAAGAAATGTATGGAACTGTAAGCAAATACTACTGGAAAATATAGATTATTTTTTTATGAACATTCTAAAGACACATGCAAGAATTTTTGGACAAAGTTGTAAGGGATTGGATTTGGTGAAAACAGGAGAGGTGATGAAGTGCTAGTAGTGGAAGTATTTTGTGAGGGGAAAAAAAAAGAAAAGCAGTAATGTGATGTAGTAAAAATATTTGATGGGGTGATGGTGAGCCATGAAGCAATGTAGAATATATTTGAGGATGATGGGATTGGGGGAAGAGTAGTGAATGTATTAATGTGTTATGAAAAGTCCAGAGCGAAAGTCATGTAAAATGGATGGTTAGGAAGGAAAAGAATTAAAAAGGAGTCAGACGAGTATATCCAAGGACGTGCTTGTGGAATGAAAAAGACAAGACTGGAAATGGAGAAAAGAGTTGTAGTACCAATTTTTTGATGCATTCAGATTTGATCATTGTGAAATTATAGTAATTCAAAATTTGTTTTACAACTGATTATAGTTAAGCAAGTAAAAGAATAAGATTTGTTGAAATAAAAAAGTGAATGGGATATATTCTCCCATAATTTGGTAAATATGAAAGTACTGTAAGACAATGGAGTGAGAGAGATGTTTGAAGAAACTGGTTCTGTTTGTGGAAATTTTTTCGTCATTTAAGAGGTCTGTGTGTGTGTGAGAAATGTATGTAAATGTGGGAAAATTGGCATACCTAGGGGTTACGTTTCCAACTAAGATGAAGAAAGCACTTTTAGAAATATTTTTCAGCTTTATTTTGTGCCAGTAAAAAGAAAAGTGATTAAATTGAAGAAAAATATGTAGTTTATTTGACATCTGTGCATATGTTTGGATAATAAGTTTATTAGGTAAGCACTAGACAGTCTATCTGCAGGCCATTTCAAGTCTAGCCAAAAAAAAAAGTTCCCTCTTGCCCCAAGGAGGTCAAGACTAGGTAGACGAGGGGGAAAGTTTTTATGGGAAATTGGAATGGGGAAAGGAGAGAAGAGTAAGGGGAAAAATATGAAGAAAAGGTTGAATTATGAAAGTTAGTTAATGAAATCAACAGAAATAGAAAAGAATGGTATAATGTGGTAATGAAAATGTTTGTCTATGGAAACAAAGCAAGATGTAGAGTCCTGTGAAAAATATAAATTTATCAGTGAAAGGTGAAGTGCTAGAGGAACAGAAGTGAATACATTAGTGGAATATAAAAAATGTAATCGATTGAAAGTATCAAAATGAGTGTAAATAGAAAGTATTCAGAAATATAAGCATGAATGTGCTATTGCAAAGAAAGAAAGTGTGAAGCTCATAAGTGAATAGAGTATGTTTATAGCAATATGGACATTTTAGAAAAGATGTGACAAATTGCTGTGTAATAAAAATAGAGAAGTTGAGAATGTGTTGGCAGTAATAAGATGGTCTAGGAAGAGTGGTTCGGGAGGATAAGAGAAGGATTTAAAAGGTAAATAAGGAAATACTGTTAATGTAATTAAAAAAAAATCACATTTCAGACCGTGAACTGTAAATATTAATGTGATACAATTTAAATATGAATGTATAAATATTGAAAAAAAAAATGTATACAAGATGTGTAAATATACCACCCCTACACTCTAAGTGTTGTGGGGTCTTTTACATCCACCTGAACTACTACCATCTTAAACCGATGGGACCTGGATTTAACATCTCATCTGAAGAATTGCATGCCCAGGAAAGCAGCACTCCCTAATTCTATACTGCAGCTTGAAAATTAATTCAGCCATCTAGAGTGGGATAGAACTCTGAGCTTTCTGATTGTTTGGCACTAAAGGCAAGTTTGCTACCTGTTGAGCCACAGACACTGCAGTAAACATGGCAAATTATTTTGGTGTGTATAAAACTCTGGAGGTGAAGTCTGAATGTGGGGGAAAATGTTTAGTGAAATCACTGCATTGGAGTACATTTTCTGACTTTTTATCATTTATTTTCTTCTAGCTGCGATTGATTGATTGGGGTTTGGCAGAATTTTATCACCCGGCTCAAGAATACAATGTGCGTGTTGCTTCTCGCTATTTCAAAGGACCAGAACTCCTTGTAGATTACCAGGTGAGGAAATGTGGCAGCAAATCTGTTTGCATCCTGTTGTACTATGTTAGGTTTTCTGAAGCTTTGTTCATGTATTTGTATTGACTTCAAAACTGTCCGTTATTGTAGCAGAGTTTAATGTAGTATGCTGTGTAACCATGCAGTAATGTACAAATCTGATGTCAGTCTTCACTCAGTCCTTGACTGCGGGTTGTGTTCTGAGCTTTGGAACCGACTCAGCCGTTTTTCCAGCTCGCGCCTCCCAAAACTCTTGAGCTAGGCTCTACCCATAATGCTTCTTCACTAAATTACCTCCGATCTCTTTGCTCCTTCGTTGTCAGATGCGTTCAACCAGTCCCTCGAGCTTTGGCAGTTTATTATTGTAAGTTTCTAATTTCTTGTTTTATCTCCTTTTTTCAATAACTATTTAATTATTTCTATATTTGTACCCACTCCTCTTTCAAACGTAGTGAGTGACTGTTCCCTTCCCCTCACTTTCCACCAGTTGATAATCCTAACGTATCCTTGGTGGTACTCGCTTTCCCTTTTTTCTTTTACCTCAGGGTATTCTAATTCGTAGATTAGTACTAGGCTAACTGCCCTTGTGGGTCATTTTAAGCCAAGCCAATTACCCCATCTGAGAATCAAACCCTGCACCTCGTGTCTGTAAGAGAAACACCTTGACAATTATGCCAACCTCCCACCCGTTACCATTGCTGATGAATTTTTTTCCCCTGCTTTAGAAACAAAACATTTTTTCCCCGCTCTGGTTTCTGACGCTCTGCTGCATATATGTGTCTGTGTTTGTATGTGTGGTAGCGAGACTTGGGCATCTATTTTAACTATGGCCGATAAGTCTTCTAAAGGCACTTTTGGATTTAAGAAGTGCCAGCAATGCAGCAGGAAAATGCCCAACTCTGATGGATGCACCTTTTGTGCCTACTGTGTGGGTATTGTCCATCTTCAGGAGGATTGTGCTGTTTGTCATGGCTTCTCCACCAAAACCTTAACAGAACAGAAAAACAAACTCTTGTATTCTGAAGTGATTTTGAAGAGGTGAAATCTGGTCCCAAGACTGAAGCTAGCTGTTCCTCTTTTTCCTCCTCATCCAAAACTAAAAAAATGGTCACATGCAGTTCCAACAAGTTATGCAGAACCACCTGCAAAATTGACCCAGACCTCCTTTGGTGTCTATTTCTTCAGCACTGATAGGAAAGGATACCTTGAACTCTACCAAAACTTCGGTGCAGACATCTGAACCTTTGGTACCATCTGAATCCTCTGTACCGAAGCAGCCTCAACTTATTACATTACCAAGGACCTCCTATTCTGCATCGGTGGACCAGTTTGCAGACTGTCCACCAAGTCCTTTTGTGGAACCAAGACCACCTTCGTCTCCATCAGCATCCTCGATTCGGTGTACTAAGAGCATTTCCAAAACTGGATGTTATGAGACTGGTTGACCATCTCCTGACTGTGAGTGAATTGCCTCAGTCCTCTGTTCCAAGCCACCTCAGCTCTGGAGCCACTCCCTTCCTTGGTGCCCATTCAGATTCCTCTTGTGACTCCAGCTGAGATTTCGGACCCCTTGATACTGACATTCCCAGCTCCTTATTGCCTCAGTGCCAGTTAGAGCTCCTTCTCCGGCATCGATTGATTGCCTTGAGCTTCCCCGGTTTATTGGAACTGGAGACCTCCCAGGGTCAAGCCTTTGTTGCTGTTTCTGAGGGGTGGGGTTTGGATTTGGTACTTTTGGAGCCCTCCATGCCCCTTGGTGCCTCTGCATTCATAAGCTCGACCTTGGCTTCTACCCCTGAGGCGGCTTTCTTTGTTGTGGGGTGGAACTACAGTTCCGAAGGAGTCTATTTCGATTCTGGGCTACCATCCCTCTATGGAATGGCCTGCCCTTTCTAGTCATGGAAAAGGCTTTGTCCATTGTGGACTCAGTGTATGCCATCCCTGTTGGGCCAAGTATCTTGTATGTCCCCTCGACTGGAGCTTCCTGCAGGCTCATCCCTGGGACAGTGGGCACAGATGCCTCAGGGTTGATCCACCATGGTGATTTCTTCAGATACCTCTGCAGAACATTCCACAGAAGTTACCTTCAAAGAAAAAGTGCAAGAGGAAGCACTTGGACTCCCTCGAAGAGTCTGTATCAGAGGATACTGATTTCGATGATGGGGCAGGTTACCCTAGGTCACCCACTGATGATGATTCCTTCGGGGGCATCCTAGAAGTCCTGAAGATTGGGGGGGGGTGGCGGCTGGACTTCCCTCCAACCTTCCACAGAGGAATTTGTATACCTGGAGGATTTTCGTGCTCAGCCTTTCACCTCTTGGTACTCTCCACCCACTTGATGAGCTTATTAAACTTATCAGTTAGTGGTCATGGAAGATTCCTGACACTGTTGAACCGATCCCTAAGAGACATGACAGAATTCTGTCTGCTCCTGAGGATCAACAACACAAGGGTATTCCTGTAGATGCCATGGTGATAGTGGCAGCCACCAAAAAGGAACTTGCAGGAGAAAGTCCTATCCATTCTCCCAACAAGGAGTCTAGGATTATAGATAGGTTTGAAAAGTGCGTATGTGCTTCTTCGACCTTTGTTCTCAGGTCCTTGAATTATATGGCACAGTTCACTAGATTGCAGAGAGATCTGTTCAAAGAGCTTTCAGACACTTGCAGGAGCAGTAGCTTAAGGAGTCCAAGATAAGGCTTTCTCCCAGCTTGCCACCCTTGAATCAGCATCTAATTCGTCCATGAGGCTAATTGCTCATGCAGCTAAAGGGTTGACAAAAGCAACGGGTTCAGGCGTAGCCATCAGGAGACGCACCTAGATGCGCTTGTGTGACTTTGCAGAGCCATTTAAATCTTCATCAGTGCTCCATTTGACGGATCATCCCTATTTGGACCCAAGGTTAAAGACACACTAACCAGTTGTGAGAAAGATGGGAAGACTCTCTCCACTCCTCAGCGGCCCTATTCCAAGAACCAGAGAAGTGGAAGGCTATGGTTCAAAAAGACCCAAGGGCCTTTCCAAGACTCAGGTGGCAAAGACTTCCCCGGGGCAGAGAGAGAAGTAATAATGGAAGATGCCATCCAAGAGGCAGAAGTCAAAATCAGGGGTCCAGAGATTCTTTCTTAGGTGGCAAAGACTTCTCCGGGGCAGAGGGAGAAGTAATAATGGAAGACTCCATCCAAGAGGCAGAAGTGGTTTGCAAAATCAGGGGTCCAGAGATTTTCTCAGGTAACTCCTACCAATGCTTCTGAATGGAGGCCCGATTGCCTTCCTCTGGAGGCAGTCGGGAGATGGGTGTATCTGCACTGATCTGCCTGGCAATAAACATCATCGGACAGATGGGCGCAGGAAATCATTTCCTACATCATTCCCCTTTCAATGAAACCAAAATTGCACAAAAGACTCCTAGACATTCCCAGTTGCAGGGAAGCAGCAGTCTCAGAAATCCAAAAACTGCTCGACAAGAGTCATCCAGACAGTCCCACCAGACCAGAGAGGATCTGGAATCTACTCAAGATTCTTTTTAGTGCCCAAAAAAAACAGGGGCCTGGAGACTCATTTTAGATATAAGCAAGTTGAACAAATCAGTTCAACAAACCAAATTCCAGATGGTCTCTGTTCATTCAATGCTTCAGTTTTTGGAAAAAGACTGGATGTACTTAATAAATCTTCAGGATGCGTATTGCCACATAAAAATGAGCAAGCACTCCAGAAGATTCCTGCGCTTCCGGCTGGGAGCCAGTCTCAATCATTTCAGGGCACTGCCCTTTGGTTTAAACACAGCACGCATGGTGTTTACCAAATGCATGGCAGTGGTAGCAGTGCATCTCAAACTGCTAGGATTCAGAGTGTTCCATACCTCAAAAACTGGCTCCTTACTGCTTCCACCAGACATCAACTTGTTCAGGCAAGACATTACACCGCCTTAGGAATTACAATAAGTTATGAAAAATCTCATTTGAAACCCACACAACAGCTGGAATTCATTGGAGCTATACTAGTCAGGGGAATTGCGTCACTCCCATTAGAAAGTCTCCAGAGGATCAGATCACAAGTGAGCAGCACCATTCAGAACAGAAGTGCTCCAGCAAGACTCATTCTGCAGGCTCTGGTGTCAATGGCAGCCTCTAATTACCCTAGTTCCCCTTGGCCAGATATCACATGTGGATTGTTCAATGGCTTCTAGACTCCCAGTGGTCATTATTAAACTAAACTGTCTCATTAGATTTTGCTCACCAGTTGTTGCAAACAATGCCTTGGTGGCTCCAATCCAAAGAAATCTTGTTGAGCCATCCTTTTGTTCTACCTTGGCCCCAAGCCATAGTGACCACGGATGCTTCCCAGATAGGGTGGGGGGGGCATCATCTTTGAAGGACAGTCCAAGGCACTTGGTTCAAGATGGAGGCCAGTTTTCACATTGATCTAGAGATGAGGACAGTGCTCTCAGCATTGCGAGCATTTCAAGATACCCTTCCTGATGCAATAGTGGCAATACAGACGGACTTTGTCAGTAGTCTGGTACATCAACAACAAGGGAGAACCAAATCTTACCCGCTTTGTTGAGAAGCCCTCAGAGTTTGGCAATGGGAAATTTCTATCAACTGCTTTCTAATGGCAACGCACATTCTGCGAGCTCCAACGTGACTGCAGACAAGTTGAGCAGAACTATACTATTGCCTCAGGGGTGGTCTCTCAATCCAGTAGTGATCGAAAAGATATTCCTCCACTGAGGCCAACCGTGCTGTGATCTATTTGCTTCCTCTCTGAACAACAAGTGCAGCAGTTACTTTGCCTTGATTCCCCTCCAGGGGAGTCACCAGAGACGCTCTTCTCCACGATTTGTCCCCCCAAGTCTTTTGTATGCCTTTCCCCCAACTCCTCTGATATGTCAATTTCTAAAGAAATCTTCACACCAGCACCACCATGTAAACCAACAAAATAAAAATGCACAGTATTCCTCACTGTTCCCAACAGTGTGTTTTTAATCGCAACTTGCAAGTGGGTCTTTGGTAATACACCCATTTTGTGGATTTAATTGAACAAATGTACGGAGTGAACTGTTGAATGGTGAGGAACACGGTTTTTTGTTTCTAAAGAAAGCCAAGAGGTCGAAGAACATAATCCTCATTGCTCTCTTCTGGCCTCGACAAGTCTGGTTTCCCTTCCTTTGGCCTCATCTACTTCGGAAACCTTGGATTCTGGACCCATTCTCACCCGGAAGGAATCCTTGTCTGAATCTTCAGCATCACAAGCTCCTTACGTGGCTTCTTCAGTTCCCATGATTGCCAGACATTCCCTTACTTCGTCTGACATAATTCTGGTCCACCACAAGCCTTGAACTAGAAATATGTACCATAACAAATGGATACAATTTGCTAGATGGTCACTCAGCAGTAATATTGACCCCTATGCAGCACCTCTGGATAAAATTTGAGTTTCTAGCCTTTATCAGTCTGGCTCCCCAGCTTCTACCATTCGAGTACATCTCACTGCGAGGTCTTAATTCCATGTTGGTTTTGATTGTTCACTTATGTCTCAAACTTTGTAAGGCCTTTTTGAAAGGAACCTTAATGCGAAGGCCTCCATTTTAAAGAGCCCATTGCTCCATGGAATTTACCCTTGATCCTACAGTCTCTCATTGCATCCCCTTTTGAACCTTCGGCAACTTGTGATTTTAAGTTTGTCCTGGAAAACTTTGTTTTTGATGGTTATCACTTCAACCAGAAGAATATTGGAAATTCAAGGCCTATACTGCAGAGCCCCCTATTTAATATTTCATAAGGACAGAGTCTCTCTCAAAAACTATCAATTTTTTTGTCAAAGGTTAGTCAAACCTTACATCTTCCAGTCTTTTTCCCTAATTTCTCTAATAAAGGAGAGTAATATCTGCACTTACTAGACGTTCATAGGCAATTATGGTTGTCCTTTCATAGAACAAAGGACATCAGAAAATCTGACCATCTGTTTGTTGCCTTTTCCACTTTCTGTAGGTAACCCAGTTTCTAAGGTTACCTTAGCTAAATGGCTTACGGATTGTATCAACTTTATAACGCAAAGGGACTTCACCCAACATGTCCTGAGAGCTCATTCAACTAGAGTTGTAGCAACATCTCCAGTTTTTCAGCAGCTACATGGGCATTGCCTCGTACCTTTATTACTCATTACAAACTGGACCAGGTCTCTAGGCGACGTGCATCATCCAGTTCGATGGTGCTCAGGAGTAGTCTTTCGTGAGACCTCCCAAGATTCAGGTAGCTAGGTACTATGTCCCACAGTTAAGGATTGCGTGAAGATTGACAACATCAAATAAAGTTGTCTTACCATAGCATTCCATCTGTGTTGTCGATCTTCACTAATCTTGACACCTCCCACTCCTTCCTTCTGCCTAAGATTCTTAGTCGAATATTCCCAAAGACTGGTTTCATAATAGGGACACAGGTATGGTCCCTTATTTATTATTTCTGGTCTGTGACTGTTGTAGGCAAACTCTATCTGAGATAATTTAGTAAAGGAGCATTATGGGTAGAGCCTAGCTTGAGAGTTTTGGGAGGCACAAGCTGGAAAAATTGTAGTCTGTTCCAAGGTTTGGAATTGAACCCACAGTCAAAGATTAGTGAAGATCGACATCCCAGATGAAATGTTATGGTAAGAAATAACTTATTTTCAAATGAGGTTTTAGATAAGAGAACTCATCTAGCTTGCCTTCCATTTTAGGTTATGTAGAATGTCCTTTTAAGTATGATGAGGGGGTTCCATTCCCGGGTTAGAAACACATTTATTGACGCTCTTACTCTGAGGTTTGTAATGAAGTCTGGAACACCAGGCTGTAAAAACGTTGATTTATTGTAGAAATCCAAAAACAATGTTAGCACTTTCAGGTTAAAAAACCCTTCCTCAGACATTACAATTCATAAAAACACATAGGTATATTTAAATCAATTCAGCACCAATCAAAATTTAGTAAACTACCCGCCTTTTCTTCAAGGCTGGTTTAAGGGGAACAACCCTCATTTAAACCAGGAAGTCTATTGGCTCCTAATTCATGAGATCCGTTGTGGTACATATAAAATCAGGTGCCCTCCTTGGTAGTAATGGGATTCACACCATCAGCCACTGTTTGCCATTTTTTTCCTCAGAAGCTCCCTTGCTCTATGAGAGAGTATACCTGATGCTAGTCACTGTGTAAGCCAGTCTGATCCTTGAACCGAGAGCTACTTGTACCTTTCACACGTTGTGGATCTTGATGGTGCCATACATTGGTGAAAATTTGCCTCCTTCACTGTGTGGAAACAAACCTTGACTTGTCTATGGCACATCATTTAACAAGCTAAGATTTGCCTCCGTCATGGACTGTTTATTTCCTTGAAGGGGAGCACACTGTGAAGCACTGCTGTCAAGCTCTTCCTTTGTTGGCGATGGCTTGAATTCATGCTGGTCTGATGGTTTACAAGGGTTCTGGACTATACCTCTGGCTTGTACACTGGGGTTGTACATCATGGAGACTGCTGGAGCTCCTTGCTAACTGGCCTGATCTTGGAAGTGCAATCTCATCAGTAACTTGGCCACTGGCTGTACTTCTTAAGACAGACTCCTTTGTCAAGGTCTTGCCCACTTGGCCGTAGACTAAAGGGAAGGCCACAGGGTCTTCTGCTCTAGAATCCATCATTCGGGGCCTGGGTGTTGAGCAGATTTTAGTGTGTTTTGTGAACTTGAATTGCAATTCTTAGGAGTGCATCCTTTGAGAACATGTTTAGATATCAGTGCCAGGTCTTGTGCTGCTGTTGTACTTCAGGCAGGTACATTGCCAAGCGCCAGAGCCTTGTATCATGATCTTTAGTGGAAGCCTAAAGCATGCCTGTCTCCACACATAGTAGTATACAAGTTTCTTCCAGGAGCTAGTGGGGGAAGGATGATCACTGCTGAAGACCTGGTGGTCATAATATCCAAGACTGTAAGACAGTGATTCCTCTCTGTTCTGCAATGCCCCCCCCCCCCCCAACCTTCTGGAGAGGTTTCCTTTGGGGAAGCCATGAGGCTGTTGGCATCTCCCCATAAACCAGTTCCTGGACAACCATTCCCTTTCCAGAAGTACCATAATGAGTATTTGGGGAAGGTAGAGGGTTGGGTCATTCCTGTCCTGCCTTGTAGAGTTGTCTGTAAAGGACATCAGTAGTAACCTGGGCTCTCCAGCACTCAGCTCCTGTCCCTCAAAAAAAGTCGGACACTCTTTAAAAGTTCCAAGCTAAGTGAAGGGAGTGTTTAGCCAGGCATTCTAACTGCAGCATGTCCTAGAGACCACATACTTTTGTCACTTTGTATCCAAACAGTGAATTTAAAGCACTCGACAGACACAAGCGAATGTGCTTCTCTGCTACACTGGGGCTCAGTCAGTATCTCCATGTTACCTGTCTGTATTCTAGTCTTTGTCAAGCACTGGAAAAGCTTTTCTTCCTCCCAGAGTCTGGCTGAAAGAGGAAATGTTTGACTGGTCTGTGGCTTCCATATATATTGCTGCAGTGTTAACTACTGATCCTGTATCTAGGGCTGCGGGTTTGAGTATGCATCTTCAGAGGCCAACAAACCTTTTTGTATGGGAGGTTGTAAATTTAGTGTTTTGTAGCTCACTGTTGTAGTAATGACTCTGGATGTCTTGCCTTGGAAAAGCCTGAGGCCGGCATGAATGCCAGAGATGCCCTTCCCTTCCAACCCCAGGATATTGATTGTATGAACGGTAGTTGGGTGGTACCATCTTCAGTTCTTCCATGCCATCTGAGGTCTAGTGATCACAGTATGCCTTGTGTTCTGTGCATTGGGCTAGCTTGACTCCCAAGAGATCAGTTAAGTACTCAATTGGGGTATACTTTTGTAGTATTTTCTGTGGATGTCAGGAAAGGTTAACAACTGTTTAGAGTGAGTATGGAAAGCAAATTTCACAGGGGCATTTCCACTATCTCTCTTGCCTGAGTCCAGAGTAAGATGTGCCCAACTCTCCCCTGTGTATCTTTTTCAGTGCCTGTACCATAAAACGTCGGGCAGAGTCCCTGGAAATTTACTTGGAGCAGAAGTCCCGCTCATGGCCTGGGTATGCTTTGGTGTCTGTTGATGTTCTTCTTGTTTCGATGTTGCAGTCATTACATTTGGGTTATCTGCTTGCAGTAGCCCTCAGTCGGCCTGATTAACAAAGTGTTGGGTCCTGCGTCGGATGCTGTCCCTTCTTCCATGACGTCAGGTCATCAGGGGTATAAAACATGCAGCCGACGCCATTACATCAGTCTTTCTTGCCGTGTGGTGCCTGAAGTAGACAGACTCCTGAAATTTACGTTTTCGAGTTTCAAACCGAAGTCTTCAACTAAAGTACCCCATTGGGGAAACTTTTTTTTGCTCCTTACTGATGTCAGTAAAAGTTAATTGCATTACTCATGGAAAGCAAATACCTCACAAAGGTTTTCATTCGTACTGTATTCCTTGCTTGGGCCCTGACCACAACGTATCTTGCTGTCGGTTTTGTGCTTTATTTAATCAGCGCACTATCAGTCGGTATATTTTCGCCTCTAAATATTTCGGCTCTTTGTTTAATTATTCAGAAATGTCGGTTAGCCATCCGACTACTGGGATTACAAAAAACATAAGGATAGACAGAGACAGGCCGTCTAGGTCCAAAGCTGCCGATGTTTCTCCTAAGCCAGTCTTGCCAGTTCGCTGGTACTTGAGACACATTCGCAGCCCCTGATACCCGCTACTTCTGATTCGTAGGCCTCTACTGAGACCCATTCAGAGTCCGGTATGCCACGAGATGCTTCAACTGTGGAACCTGCAGATGTCTCTACTTTGGATGGGTCCAGAGCCGCTGTGCAGGCACCGGCTTCTGAGGGTGTATTCAAGCCTACGGACTTGCATATTAAACCACCACCTTCTTCATTTAGGCCTAAATCTCGAACCATGCCTAAGAAACCGAAGCCCAGGCCGCATGCTCAGGTCTCTATGCCTAAAAAACAAATGATAGGAATGGCTGAAGATCTTGTAACTTTAATCAGGGGAAGCCAACCTCCCCATTCTAAGAGACTTGGGACTGAAGTTGTTTATGAATCTTCTGACCAGGATCCTGATTATTCTGATCTGGATTTGCCCTTATCTACTTATGAGGATTCTGATGCAGAGGACTCTATTCTGTCTGCTTCCCCTCCAGAGGATTTTTCTTTTGGTGAAACCTTGCATACTCTAAGGAAGCATTTCCACTGGGAAAGCCAGGATTATTCTAATTCAAGAAAGAGGCTTACGAATTTCTTACTCCTGCCTCAGCATAGGCCTTTAGCTTTACCTCCTGTACTAGACATTGTTGATGCCCTTTCAGAATCTAGTTTGGCCCCTGATTCTTTGCCTCCTGCTGCCAGAAAACCTGACCGATATTACAGGGTTCCTGATTCACACAAGTTTCTTTGTAAAAAAATCCTTTTGCGGATCCAGAGACTATTTCACAGGGACCCAAGGGCATTAAGGCTTCTACTGCTAAAAATCCTACCCCTTCTAATGGAGACTCCAGGGCGCTGGATAGATGAGGTAAAAAGGTTTACACTTCTGTAACCTTGGCCATTGGGGCGTTAAACTGCCCGTTTCATATGTTAAAGTATCAACAGCATGTCATTGGGTTGCTTAAACAGAAAATGATGATTCCTGACTCTGCTGAAAATCAAGAATTACAGGATTTAATGCATTCTGCTGAACAGGTTGGTAACATACTTTGCAGTGTGGATTTGATTCATTATAGGCCTCTTGCAGGACTGCTGTTACTGGGTCTGTGCTCAGAAGGCATGCTTGGCTTAAGGACCAATATTTGCCTGATCATGTTAAAGCTAAAACTGTTGGATGCTCCCTTTAAATCAGGACCGCCTGTTTGGCAACAAGGCTGAGGAAGTTCTTAAAAAGATGGAAGATGAAGCTAAATCTATGCAAGCTGTTAAAGATTTCTTGCAAGTTCAGCTTCCTAGATTTAGTAGGCATTGGCCCTCTAAGAATTGGTCCTTTCCAGCCCCTTCCAGGTCTTCTCATGCCAAACCCAGACACAGCAGAAACCCCAGATTTCAGTCCCAGGGGGGACACAGGACTAAGCAGTGGGGGATTTCCACACCCAAATCTGGGAGTAGCAAGACTCCCCCATATGGAAAACTGTCTCAATGACTTGCTTTTAAAACTTCCAAGCACTTCCCAACTGAATACTCCTTTAGGCGGAAAGATTGGTCTGCAGACCAAAAACTGGGAACTCGTTACCCAGGACAGATGGGTTTTAAATATAGTGTCCCAAGGATACAGATTTCACTTCCACAAGTTACCAACACCAAGCGGTTGGCCAGATCTATCCCCAAATCAGTGGGCAGAGGCCCAAAATCAAGTTCTCTCTCTCTTAAGCATGGGGTCTATATAGTTGGTACCAGAAGAGGAAAAGGGACAAGGTTTCTATTCAAGACTTTTCCTGGTACCCAGAAAAGGCAATACATGGCATCCTATCCTGGACCTTTCTACTCTAAACACCTTTCTAGCGATTCCAAAATTCAAAATGCTGACTCTTCACCAGCTGCTTCCTATGCTAGGCAAAGATGCATGGTTGGCAACACTAGACTTAAAAGAAGCATACCTGCACATCCCTATCAGGGAGTCTTGCAGAAGATACCTACGCTTCAAAGCAGGCTACATGCACCATCAGTTCTCTGCACTGCCCTTTGGCTTATCTACTGCGCCCAGGGTATTCACAAAGTGCCTAGCTCCAGTCATTGCATTTTGCAGGCATAGAAATATTCAAATATACCCATACCTGTACGATTGTCTAATTCAGTCAGAAAGCCAGGACATACATTTGAATCATCTGGCCTTTGTTCAAAGGGTACTGACTTGTCTGGGATACACCATAAACTAAAAGTAATCACACCTGGTACCCTGTCAACAAATTATATTCCTGGGAGCAAGCTTGAATACAACTTCCCAGATGGCTTTCCTCACGCCAGAGAAACGGATTCATTTGACAACCTACTTCAAACAAGTGGCCACAAAAACCCAGCTATCTGCAAGGCAAATAGTGCAAGCCTTGGGGTTCATGGCCTCCTGCATTCTTCTAATTCCATATGCAAGGCTGCATATGAGGAAACTACAGTGGTATCTCAAAAGCCTGTGGTGTCAACATTCACAGAATCTAGAAGCAATGCTTCCTATCTTACCTTGCCTTTGACTAGAGTTCCTTTGGTGAGCAGAGGCCTGCCACCAAAACAGGGGACTACCATTCACACTACCCCCTGCCGCTCAAACCTTAACAGACACATCAGACTAGGCATGGAGGGGCTCACCTGGCAGGGAAGTGCATTCAGGGCACATGGAACCCAAGTCAAATGCACCTGCACATAAATCAAAATGAAATGTTAGCTGTACAGAAAGCTCTGATAGCCTTCAAGGACCACATTCTTCCAGGACAACTAATGGTAAAGATGGACAACACCACTGTCATGTGGTACATAAACAAGCAGGGGGGTACACCTTCTTACCCCCCTCTGCAGACTAGCTATGGCATTGTGGAGCACATCCTTGAGCTACGAAGTGAATCTACAAGCTCAATTCCTGCCAGGAAAACTAAATACACTGGCAGACGGACTAAGCAGAACCTCCTGGACCCCCATGAGTGGAAACTGGAACCCAGGATTTTCAACATGTTGACAAGCAAGTGGGGGAGCCCAGATATAGACCTGTTTGTCCCCCCCCCCCCCCAAAACCATCAATTGGACAAATTGTGCCCAAGGATTCCCCACAAACTAGCCTGGAAAGTGAATGCTCTATCCTTCAGCTGGAAAAACCTATCAGTTTATGCCTTTCCTCCTGCCTCTGCTCTCCAAGGTACTACTAAAGATCAAACAGGACAAGCCAAGGACGATTTTAATTGCACCAGACTGGCCACGCCAACATTGGTGTACCCCCTCTTGTGCAGTGTGTCATGCTTGGCCCCATGGCACCTGCCTCAGACTCCTTCCCTGTTGTCTCAGCAGGAGAACCAGATTCTGCACCCTCAGTTGCAAACCCTGAACCTATCAGCCTGCCTAATTACCTAATCTCTCCCTAACCATCCCTCAGTAAATCGGTGATGGATATCATTTTAAAGGCAAGGAGGCCTAGTACTAGAAAATCTTATGCTGCGAAATGGAAAAGATTTTGTGCCTGGAATCTATCCCAAGTGTCCAATTTACCTCAGATTCTTGAATACCTGACTGAGATTCTTCATAAGGGCTTGTCCTTTTTTTCTAAAATTCATGCCTCAGCCATTTCAGCTCATTACAGCACAGAGCCCTCCCCTCTTCTCTCACCCACTGCTCAAGCAGTTCCTCAGAGAGGCCAAAAATTTTAAGGCTACCCTGGAGAGCTCCAACCTCCAGCCTGGGACCTTAACTTTGTCTTTGAGAAACTCACTCTTCCTCCTCCCGAGCCAGCTGCTACTGCAGATTTAAAATTCCTTTCCTGGAAAACCGCTTTCCTTTTAGCAATCACTTCTTCAAGAAGGGTATCTGAATTACAGGCCCTTATGGCAGTGGAGCCTTTCATTATCTTACATGTGGACAGGGTGTCCCTCAGAACCAATCCCTCCTTCATGCCCAAGGGTGGTATCCAGTGGTGGGTCTTAATCAGTCCATTCATTTGCCTACTTTCTTTCCTAACCCACAGAACAAAGGGGAACAGATACTGCACTCCTTAGATGTGCACAGACAACTTAGATTTTACTTGGACAGGACTAAACCTCAAAGGAAATCTGAACTGCTGGTGGCATTTGTTGCAGGGACAGAGGGAAAAGCTATTTCAAAGCAAACCATTTCAAAATGGATAGGCCACTGCAATCATTTCTGCTGTAAGCACCGTGGAAAACCTATCCCACAGGGCATCAGACCTCATTCAACCAGGGCTGCATCTACCTCCACAGCCTTTCTCATGGGCATTCCTACCAGGGACATCCTAGAAGCTGCTACCTGGAGTTCTGTACATACTTTCCCCAAGCATCATCATTTGCCATTTTCTCTAAATCCAGAGCTGGCTTTGTCCCTGCAGTCTTGCAGGGTCTTGTAGCTGGTCCTAATTCTATTTAAATTCCTCCTCCGAACCTTAGCTTTGGGAATCTACCCAAATGTAATGACTGCAACAGTGAAACATGAGGAACATATTACAGTTGTGTGCACTTACCATAAATGTAGATGCTCGAGTGTATTCACTGTTGCAGTCCTGGTTACCCTCCCTCCAGCCTCCTTTCTTCTTTTGGCTATACCTCTACTCTCCCTTACTATGCTCAAAAAGCTTTTTGGTGTATTTGCTTTTTTGTTGGAGGTATAACCTTGTAATTATAGATTTAATTGCTTCCCATTAGGGGGGCACCTGACATCTGGGGCAAGAAAAACTGATGTAATGGCATCTGCTGCATGTTTTATACCCCTGACGTCATGGAAGAAGGGACAGCATCCGACACAGGACCCAAGACTTTGTCAATCAGGCCGACTGAGGGCTACTGCAAGCAGATAACCTAAATGTATCCGCGACTACACTCGAACATCTACATTTATGGTAAGTGTACACAACTGTACTGTCTCTCCTTTGAGTTTACAAAAAGAGGAAGGGAGATTGCCAAGGAAAAGGGCCTCAATCAAACTGATGACAGTTCTTGTTGGATAGCTATCCCTGGCTTGATATTGTCAAAACAGATGAGTCACTTTCACAGTCCCTTCCAATTATTTCGAGAACTGTCTAGGCCTCTGGTATCACCCCTCGGGATGTCGGCATGACTCTTTCAGCCCTGACATCTGCTCAAGCTCAGACTCTCTTCAGGCATCAGTTTGGCCTCCGCTTCTGATACCAGAATCCTGGCTGTAGAGGAGGAAGGCAGCATTTTCCCACATTTTTGTTGTGAAGGTGTATTTGGGAACTGCATACAGGTTGCAGCTGCCCACTTGCATCCCAAGGCCCCAAGCATGGCCCTAAACTAGTGAAGAGTTTGGCCATTGGTTTGTGCCTACCTCAGCTGCATGGGCCCAAGATCTATTCTTCTCAAGCTTTCTCACAGGACATTGGATGGTTGAAGACCTTGTCATATTCATGAGATCCAGGCAGTTATACTATGAAATACTTCAATGCAAGGAATTTTATCTAGTAAAAGGAAGAGATACTTTTTCTCCCAGTGAATGTACGAGTCCTTAGACTCTTGGAGAGGTTAGCCTGTGTTCACCAGTTTTTGCTCTGGTTCTTGTGTTAACTCAATCTGTGTACACAGTGGCCTCACCCTTAACACTTAAGGACCTCCTTCCCTTTGCAGTCACTTTTTATAGGATAGGGAGTCCTTCATTTGGGAAGCAGAGTATTCTGTCAAAGGAAATATTTGGTCAGATGTTCTTCATCTCACATTGCTGCAGTCATAACTTACGGGTAGTCCGCTGTCCTCGGTCGGCCCGAATACCAAAGTATTAGGCTGACGTCGGTCATGGGCGCTCAGATCTGACATCAGAGCGTCAGGGTATTAAAGCACATGACCGACGTCATTTCCTCAGTCTTTTTTGCCGCATGGTCCGAAGCAGAAGCAGCGTTTGCAAGTGCCGTTCGGCGTTCTGAAATTTTCGTATTCTGAGTTTCAGACCGATACCAAGTTGGGCTAAGTACCCGTAGAATATTTTTGTTTTTTCTTGCCTCAGTTACTTCCGGATGTCAGAAAAAGTGAATAATTGTATTTCTTGTGGGAAACAGATACCGCATAGGGATTACCACTCTCTTTGTATTCCTTGTTTGGGACCTGAGCACGACGTAGTAGGGTGTTGCTTTTGTGCTAGGTTTAATAAGCGCACCATTAAACGTAGGTTAGATTGTGCTAGGCTTGTCTTCGGTAAGCGGTGTAATTACAATATGCCGTCGGATCCTCCGCCCGCTACCGCGAAAAAGCGCAAAGATAAATCTTTAAAGTCCAAACAGGATGACTCGTCCGTTCCGGACGCCGGTTCTTTGGACCCCACTGTGGATTCGGTTGATCCGGACGCAGTTTCTTCTGAGTCTCAGGGGGAGATGTTGGTTTTGCAAGATGTGGTTTCCCAGGAGTCAGGTCAGGCTGAGGGGGCCTCTCAGGTTACTATTCTCCCTTCTTTGCCTAAGGTGGTTAGGCCTTCTTCTGTCTCTAAGGTGCCTTCCAAAGGCAGGCCTGGTTTGCCTTCCACAGGTGTCGGTCCTAGTTCTGCAGGTTCTGTGCCTAAAAAGCACATGCTTAAAATGGCAGAAGATTTAATTACTTTAATCAGGGGTTCTATGCCCCCTCCGGATAAGAGGCCTAGGGTGGAGCCAGAAATGGAAAGTTTGGAGCAGGCTTCAGATTTCTCAGAGTCTTCGGCTGAAGACATTCAGGATTTTCCCCCTTATTCAGATTCAGACGCAGAGGATTCCACTCCTTCTGCTTCTCCTCCAGAGGATTTTTCTTTTTCAGAAACCCTGCATTCCATGAGGGAGCATTTTAAATGGGAAGGTCAGGATTTCTCAGATTCCAGGAAGAGGCTTAGGGAATTTTTGTTTTTACCACAGCATAGGCCCTTGGCTATACCTCCTGTTTTGGATGTTGTTCAAGACGTTTCTGTTTTGGATGTTGTTCAAGACGTTTTTTCTGAGGCTTCCCTTAATCCAGATTCTTTGCCTCCTGCGCCAGTGAAGCCGGATAGGTATTACAGAGTGCCTGAGGCCCATAAATATCTGTATAAGAGCCCTAGGGCCGATCCAGAAACTATTAGCCAGGGACCTAAGGGTGTCAGGGCTTCTGTTGTAAAGAATCCAGTTCCTTTGGATAAGGATGCTAGAGCTTTGGAAAGGTGGGGTAAGAAAGTATATACCTCTTCCACTTTAGCAATGAGGGCTTTGAATTGCCAGTTTCATATGTTGAAATATCAGAATTTTCTTCTTACTCAGTTAAAATCTAAAATGGATGCTTTGGCAGAGGGCATAGAGTGTAAGGAATTACAGGATGTTCTTCGTCTTCCCTTGCTGCAGTCCTGACAATTGGGTATAGTCCGCGTCCCAGTCGGCCCGAATACCAGAGTATAAGGCTGACGTCGGTCATGGCGCCTTAGACTGACGTCAGTACGTCAGGGTACTAATGCGCATGACCGACGCCATTTCCTCAGTCTTTTTTGCCGCATGGTCCGATGCAGAAGCAATTTTGCGAGTGCAGGTTGGCGTTCTGAGATTTTCCGAAACCGGAGTTTCAGACCGAATACAGAGTTGGCTAAGTAACCCCGTTGGGGAACATTTTGGTTTTTTCTTGCCTCAGTATTTAACCGGATGTCAGAAAAAGTGAATAACTGTATTTCTTGTGGGAAGCAGATACCGCATAGGGATTATCATACATTGTGTATACCTTGTTTAGGGCCTGAGCACGACGTTGTTGGTTGCCGCTCTTGTGCTAGATTTAACAAGCGCACTATTAAGAGGAGGCTTGATTGTGCTAGGTTAGTGTTTGGGAAGCGTTGCAATTATACTATGCCGTCGGATGCTCCGACGCCTGCTTCAGCTAAGAAGCGCAAGGACAAAACAGTGAAGTCTACGGGTGAGGAACCGCAGTCCCGGACGTCGGTCCTTTAGAAGGCTCAGGGGAGCCAGAGGTTTTGCCAGTAGTCTCTATGGAGTCTCAGGCAGATACTTTACTGTTACAGGATGTGCCCTCTCAGGAGGTAGGCCAGGCTGAGGGGGCTTCTCAGGTCACTGTTCTTCCCTCTCTTCCCAAGGTAGTTAGGGCCTCTCCTTCTGTTGCCAAAGCTTCTTTTAGAGGAAGGCCAAGTTCAGCTTCTGTAGGGGCTTCTCCTAGCATTTCGAGCTCTGTGCCTAAGAAACATATGCTTAAAATGGCAGAAGATTTGATTACTCTGATTAGAGGTTCTATGCCCCCACCTGATAAGAGGCCTAGGGTGGAACAGGAGTTTGATAGTTTTGAACAGTGTTCACGGGCTTCAGAGTCTTCTGTGGAAGACTTGCAAGAGTTTCCTACTTATTCTGATTCTGATGTGGATGATTCCACTCCTTCAGCTTCTCCTCCTGAGGATTTTTCATTTTCAGAGACTCTTCACTCCATGAGGGAGCACTTTAAATGGGAAGGCCAAGATTACTCTGACTCCAGAAAAAGGCTTAGGGAATTCTTGTTTTGCCCCAGCATAGGCCCTTAGCTATTCCTCCTGTGTTGAATGTGGTGGAGGATGTTTTGCAGAGGCTTCTCTGAACCCTGATTCCTTGCCTCCTGCTCCTGTTAAGCCTGATAGGTATTATAGGGTGCCCAAGCTCATAAGTATTTGTTTAAGAGTCCCAGGGCGGACCCAGAAACTGTTTCTCAGGGGCCTAAAGGTGTTAAAGCTTCTGTGGTTAAAAATCCTGTACCCTCTGATAAAGAGGCAAGGGCTTTGGATAGGTGGGGTAAGAAAGTATATACTTCTTCCACTCTAGCCATGAGGGCGTTGAATTGTCAATTTCATATGCTGAAATATCAGAATTATCTCCTTTCACAATTGAAATCTAAGGTGGATGCTTTGGCGGAAGGTATTGAGTGTAAAGAATTGCTGGATTTGGTTCATGTGTCTGAACAAGTGGGTAAGCATTCTTTGCAGTGTGGTTTTGATGCTGTTCAGGCCTCCTCGAGGGTGGCTGCTACTAGTTCTGTTCTTCGCAGACATGCATGGTTGCAGGATCAGAATTTAGCTGAGCATGTTAAGACCAGGATTTTGGATGCTCCTTTACAGTCTGATGTGTTGTTTGGACCGCCTGTGGAAGCAGTTTTAAAGAAAATGGAGGACAAAGCTAAGTCTATGCAGACTGTTAAAGATTTTTTGCAGGTGCAGCCTCCGAAGTTTAGTAGAAATTGGCCTGCTAAGGGGTGGACATATCCTGCTTATGGTTCCCAGTCTAGGGGTAGGTCTAGACGTGGTAGGGGCAGGGCTCAAGGTTCGTTTAGGCCTAGATCAGACAGTTCACCTGCTCAGACTTCTGGTGAGGGCAGGGGTCAGTCCTTTCGTAAGCAGAACCAATGACTTGCCTTTTCAGCTGCCAGTGGACTCTCGTCTGGCAGCTCCTTTGGGAGGAAGATTGTCTCTTTACAAAGAAAATTGGGATTTAATCACTCAAGACAGATGGGTGCTGGATATCATTCATCACGGGTACAGATTTTATTTCCACACAATGCCCCCTTTCAAAGGCATGCCAGATGTTCCTCCTCCACAAAGAAAAGAGGCTCACAAGCAAGTTTCTCAGTTACTCCAGATAGCGGCTATTCAGCCAGTCCCTGTGTCAGAAAGGGGCTTCGGATTTTATTCTCGCCTGTTCCTAGTACCAAAGAAGGGGAACACGTGGAGACCAATTTTGGATTTATCTATCCTCAACACTTATCTGGACATTCTCAAGTTCAAGATGTTGACGTTACAGCAACTGTTACCTCTGCTGGGCAAGGATCACTGGATGGTAACTTTGGATCTCAAGGAAGCTTACCTTCATGTGCCCATAAGGCTAAGTTGCAGAAAGTATTTGCGGTTTCGAACTGGAGATTTTCATTATCAGTTCTCTGCATTGCCCTTTGGCTTATCTACTTCGCCCAGAGTATTCACAAAGGTTCTGGCTCCAGTGATAGCTTACTTCAGGCTTCAAGGCATTCAAATTTATCCTTACTTGGACGACTGCCTGATTCTGGCTCAAGAAAAGGAACACCTTCTACAGCATCTGGAATATGTCATAGCAGTGCTAAGATGCCTAGGGTATTCTGTGAACGAAATAAAGTCCAGTCTAGTACCCTCTCAAGACATGTGCTTTCTGGGTGTGAGACTGAATACAGCAGCCCAGATGGCCTTTTAACCCCGGACAAACAAAAGAGTCTGTCACTTTACTTCCATCAACTATCTCATCAGTCCGTGCTGACTGCAAGGACAGTCCTTCAAGCATTAGGGTTCATGGCATCTTGTATTCTGGTGCTTCCCAATGCCAAACTGCATATGAGGAAGCTGCAATGGTATCTCAAAATGTATGGACACAGCACTGCCAAGATTTGGACACTGTCATTCAAATAATACCTTGCCTTCAAAAGGAATTCTTGTGGTGGGCTCAGGAATGTCACCTAAACAAGGGACTCTCTGTGACCCGGCCAGAGGCGAGTCAGATTTTAACGACAGATGCCTCGGACACTGCTTGGGAGCTCATCTAAATGGAAAGTGGATACAAGACAAGTGGCCTGCCAGACTACAGCATCTACATATCAACATGAAGGAGATGTTGGCAGTCCAGTTTGCATTGATGGCGTTCAAGGAGTTACTTCTTCCAGGGCAGGTGTTGATTCTGACAGACAACACAACTGTCATGTGGTACATCAACAAGCAAGGGGAACACATTCTTATCCTCTATGCAGGCAAGCAATGATTTTATGGGAGACTGCGTTAAGCCTGCAACTGACTCTTCAGGCAAGGTTTCTGCCAGGAGCACAGAACTCCCTAGCAGATGTATTAAGCAGACAAATCATGGATCCCCACAGTGGAAACTGGATCTTCATGTATTTCAGACATTGACAGTGTCATGGGGAACTCCAGACATAGATCTGTTCGCTTCTCCACTAAACCACCAGCTGCCAAAGTATTGCACAAAGGGGTTTCATCACACAGCTTGGAAAGTGGATGCTCTGTCTTTCAGTTGGAAAAACCTTCATGTCTATGCCTTTCCACCTCTACCTCTTCTTCCAAAGGTATTACTAAAGGTCAGACAGGACAGGCCAAGGATGATTTTGATAGCTCCAGATTGGCCTCGGCAACACTGGTACCCACTTCTAAGGAGTCTTGTAAAGAAGCCTCCATGGCCTTTACCTCTGATTCCTCATCTGTTATCTCAGAAGGACGGTCATCTGCTCAATGTCAAGCTTCAATCTCTTCATCTCACGGCTTGGCATATTCTGTGTTGAAGCATGGTAGGTCTCAGCTTCCTCAACAAGTTTTAAATGTGATTATGGAAGCTAGAAGGCCTAGTACTAGGAGAGTGTGCAGAAAAATGGAAGAGATTTTTATTTTGGAGTACAGCAAAGAATTTGGAGATTTCAGAGCCTAATTTGAGTGTGGCTCTTCAATATCTTACTGAATTATTGGACAAAGGTTTGTCTTTCTCTTCCATAAAGATTCATGCTGCAGCAATTTCAGCTCACTATGATTGTGACCCACCTTTGTTTTCACATCCTTTGTTCAAGCAGTTTCTTAGAGGGGCTAAGAATATAAGACCCCACGAGAGCTCCTACTCCTGCTTGGGATCTCAATTTTGTGTTGGAAAAACTTACTCTACAACCTTTTGAGCCTGCAGCTACTGCTGAATTGAAATATTTGTCATGGAAGACTGCTTTTCTGTTGGCTATTACTTCTGCAAGAAGGGTGTCTGAGTTGCAGGCCCTTATGGCAGTAGAGCCCTTCTTGATTTTCCATAAGGACAGGGTATCATTACGTACTAATCCTTCCTTTATGCCTAAGGTGGTTTCTAGTGTGGCTTTAAACCAAACTATTCATTTGCCTACGTTTTTTGCAGATCCTCAAAATAAAGGGGAAAAGATTTTACACACTTTAGATGTACACAGGCAATTGCGTTATTATTTGAGCAGGACTAAAGATTTTAGGCAGTCTCAGCAGTTACTTGTTTCTTTTGCTTTAAGTTCACAGGGCAAGCCTGTGTCAAAACAAACTATTTCTAGGTGGATTGGCTTTTGCATTGCATTTTGTTATTCCCATCATGGCAAAGAGGTTCCAGCTGGGATTAGGCCTCATTCCACTAGGGCTACTGCCACTTCAACAGCATTTCTAAGGGGGGTGGCAACTAAGGATATTCTGGAGGCAGCTACTTGGAGTTCAGTGCATACTTTCTCTAGGCATTATCACCTGCCTATATACTCTAAGACTAGAGCTGGTTTTGCCACAGCTGTTTTACAAGGCATGTTGTCAGCTCCTGCTACTTTATAATTTGCCAGCCTCCCTTACCTCTGCTTTGGGATTCTACCCAATTGTCAGGACTGCAGCAAGGGAAGGCGAAGAACATACTACAGTTTTGTACCTACCATAAATGTAGATGTTCGAGGATTCCCTTGCTGCAGTCCAATTACCCTCCCTCCTTCCCTCTGTGTTTCAGGGTGGTTGTGTAGGTGAGTTTACATGCTTATATTTTTTGTATATATTTCTGTATATATTGTACATGTTTTTTGGTGCAGGTTGTTTTTGGGACTTGTCTTTTTGGGTCTTCTGACATCTGGGGCAAGAAAAGACTGAGGAAATGACGTCGGTCATGCGCATTAGTACCCTGACGTACTGACGTCAGTCTAAGGCGCCATGACCGACGTCAGCCTTATACTCTGGTATTCGGGCCGACTGGGACGCGGACTATACCCAATTGTCAGGACTGCAGCAAGGGAATCCTCGAACATCTACATTTATGGTAGGTACAAAACTGTACTATTTGGTACATGCCTCTGATCAGGTGGGTAAGCATGCTTTGCAGTGTGGTTTTGATGCTTTGCAGGCTTCTTCCAGGGTGGCTGCCACTGGTTCAGTTCTTCGCAGGCATGCCTGGCTTAAGGATCAGAATTTGTCAGAGCATGTTAAAGCTAGGATTTTGGATGCTCCTTTGCAGTCAAGTTTTGTTTGGTTCTCCTGTGGAGTCTGTCTTGAAAAAAATGGAAGACAAGGCTAAGTCTATGCAGACTGTTAAAGATTTTTTGCAGGTGCAGCCCCCTAAGTTCAGCAGGAACTGGCCTGCTAAGGGTTGGACTTACCCTTCTGATTCGCAGTCTAGGGGTAGATCTAGACGGGGTAGGGGCAGAGCTCAGAGTTCTTTCAGGCCCAGACCGTGGAGTTCACCAGCACAATCTACAGGTGAGGGCAGGGGCCAGTCCTTTCGTAAACAGGCCCAATGACCTGCATTTTCAGCTGCCAGATCCTTCCTGCCTGGCAGCTCCTTTGGGAGGAAAGTTGGCTCTCTTCAAGCAAAATTGGCTTCTAGTCACCCAAGACAAATGGGTGTTGGACATTATAGACCGAGGCTACAAGTTTTATTTCCACACATTGCCTCCTTTCAAGGGCATGCCAGACGTTCCTCCTCAGCAAAGGGCAGAGGGTCACAAACAGATTTCTTTACTTCTTCAAATGGGGGCTATACAGCAGGTCCCTCTGTCAGAAGTGGGCCTCGGATTTTACTCTCGCCTATTTCTTGTACCAAAGAAAGGAAACACTTGGAGGCCAATCTTGGATCTATCTGTC
This sequence comes from Protopterus annectens, assembly GCF_019279795.1. Classification (NCBI taxonomy): domain Eukaryota; kingdom Metazoa; phylum Chordata; order Ceratodontiformes; family Protopteridae; genus Protopterus; species Protopterus annectens. The sequence continues at coordinate 309,534,387 of NC_056742.1, read as the reverse complement.
CTCAACACATATCTGGACATTCCAAAATTCAAAATGTTGACGTTGCAACAACAACTGCCTCTGTTGGGCAAAGATCACTGGATGGTAACTGGATCTCAGAGGCTTCTCTTCATGTTCCTATCAGACTCAGTTGCAGGAGATTCCTGCGTTTACGGGCTGGGACTTTACATTCTCAGTTCTCTGCATTGCCCTTTGGCTTATCTACTGCGCCCAGAGTATTCACAAAAGTTCTGGCTCCAGTAATAGCCTTCTTCAGGTTGAGGAATACAAATTTATCCTTATTTGGACGACTGCCTGATTCTGGCTCAAGACAAGCTCGAGCTTCTTCACCATCTACAGTATGTTATGACAGTGTTAAGGTGCCTAGGGTATTCTGTGAACGAAACAATGTCCAGTCTAGTACCCTCTCAGGAAATGTGCTTTCTGGGTGTGAGACTGAATACAGCTTCCCAGATGGCCTTTTTGACCCCGGACAAGCAAAAGAATCTTACACTTTACTTCCATCAATTGTCTCTACTGTCCAGGCTGACTGCAAGGACAGTCCTTCAAGCCTTGGGGTTCATGGCATCTTGTATTCTGGTGCTTCCCAATGCCAAACTGCATATGAGGAAGCTACAATGGAATCTCAAAAATGTATGGACACAACACTGCCAAGATTTGGACACTGTCATTCAGATAATACCTTGCATTCAAAAGGAATTTTTGTGGTGGGCTCAGGAATGTCACCTAAACAAGGGACTCTCTGTGACCCGACCAGAGGCAAGTCAGATTTTAACGACTGATGCCTCGGACAAGGCCTGGGGAGCACACCTCAATGGAAAATGGGTTCAAGACACGTGGCCTGTCAGACTTCAACATTTACATATCAACTTGAAGGAAATGTTAGCAGTCCAGTTTGCATTGATGGCTTTCAAGGATTTACTTCTCCCAGGGCAGGTGTTGATTCAAACAGACAACACAACTGTCATGTGGTACATCAACAAGCAAGGGGGCACCCATTCGTACCCTCTTTGCAGGCAAGCTATGATTTTGTGGGAGACTGCTCTGTTTGCAACTCACTCTTCAAGCAAGGTTTCTGCCAGGAGCACAGAACTCCTTAGCAGATGTTTTGAGCAGACGGATAGTGGATCCCCACGAGTGGAAATTGGATCCTCATGTATTTCGACAGCTGACAATGATATGGGGGACTCCAGACATAGATCTGTTCGCTTCTCCACTAAATTTCCAGGTGCCAAAGTTTTGCACAAAGATGTTTCATCCCACAGCTTGGAAAGTGGATGCTCTATCATTCAGTTGGAGCAATCTTCACGTCTATGCCTTTCCGCCTCTGCCTCTTCTTCCAAAGGTTCTCTTGAAGGTCAGACAGGACAAGCCCTCCATGATTCTAATAGCTCCGGATTGGCCTCGACAGCACTGGTACCCTCTGCTAAGGAGTTTAGTACGGGATCCTCCTTACCCTTTGCCTTTGATTCAGCACCTTTTGACTCAGGAGGGCAATCATTTCTTCAATGTCAGGATTCAGTCCCTGCATCTAACAGCCTGGCATATTCTGTTCTAGACCCTGGAGGGTCGCAGCTTCCTCAACAAGTTTTGAATGTTATTTTGGAGGCCAGGAGGCCTAGTACAAGGAAAGTTTATGCTGATAAATGGAGGAGATTTTTTATTTGGAGCAAAGCAAAGAGCTTTGATGTTTCCAGGCCTGATTTGAGTGTTTCTCTTCAATATCTTACAGAATTACTGGACAAGGGTTTGTCTTTCTCCTCTATAAAGGTTCATGCTGCAGCCATTTCTGCTCACTATGACTGTGATCCACCATTATTCTCTCATCCTTTGTTTAAGCAATTCCTTAGAGGGGCAAAGAACATAAGACCCCCGCGTAGAGCTCCTACTCCTGCTTGGGATCTCAATTTTGTGTTGGAAAAACTTACTTTACCTCCTTTTGAACCTGCAGCTTCAGCTGAGCTAAAGTTTTTGTCTTGGAAGACTGCTTTTTTGTTGGCCATTACGTCTGCTAGGAGGGTTTCTGAATTACAGGCTCTAATGGCAGTTGAACCCTTCCTAATTTTTCATAAGGACAGGGTATCTCTGCGTACTAATCCTACTTTTATGCCTAAAGTGGTTTCAAATGTGGCCTTGAACCAATCTATTCATTTGCCTACTTTTTATGCAGATCCCCAAAGTAAAGGGGAGAAAATCTTGCACACTTTGGATATTCACAGGCAGCTGCGTTATTATTTGAGCAAGACTAAAGGGTTCAGACAGTCTCAGCAGTTTGTTTCTTTTGCTTTGGGTTCTCAGGGGAAACCTGTTTCAAAACAAACTATTTCTAAGTGGATTGGCTTTTGTATTGCTTTTTGTTATTCTCATCATGGTAAGGAGATTCCAGCTGGAATCAGGCCTCACTCCACTAGGGCTACTGCCACCTCTACTGCTTTTTTAAGGGGGGTAGCTACTAAAGATATTTTGGAAGCAGCTACTTTGAGTTCAGTGCACACTTTTTCTAAACATTACCATCTTCCGCTTTATTCCAAATCTAGGGCTGGGTTTGCCACTGCAATCTTACAGGGCATTTTGGCAGCCCCAATGCTTTATGATTTTGCCAGCCACCCTTTACCTCTGCTTTGGGATTCTACCCATAAGTTATGACTGCAGCAATGTGAGATGAAGAACATAGTACAGTTTTGTACCTACCATAAATGTAGATGTTCGAAGATCCACATTGCTGCAGTCCAATTTACCCTCCCTCCTTCCCCTCTGTAGTTTGGAGTGGTGGTATGATTTGGGTTGTAGCTGTTTTTTGTACATGGTTTTAGGGAGTTATTCTATTTTTGGCTGTGACCTTTATTTTTAGGGCCTTCTGACATCTGGGGCAAGAAAAGACTGAGGAAATGACGTTGGTCATGCACTTTAATACCCTGACGCTCTGATGTCAGATCTGAGCGCCCATGACCGACGTCAGCCTAATACTTTGGTATTCGGGCCGACCGAGGACAGCGGACTACCCATAAGTTATGACTGCAGCAATGTGGATCTTCGAACATCTACATTTATGGTAGGTACAAAACTGTACTTTTCTTGGGCTTCCAGAACCTTATTGTTCCTCCATTGCACAAAATCCTGGTTGATGTGGTTGTTGGCACATCCCTGCAGCTGGTTTTCTTACCGCTTGCCACCACAAAGCCTGACATCTACAGTGTGTTTGAATCTCAAGAACCCTGTGGTGGATCCAGAGGTGGTATCTTCGGATTCCAAGAGATAAAGATAATGTACTTCCAGAAACCCCTTTTCCAGATAAGGTTTGCTGGGACTCGCTATTAAATATCTTTATTAAATTTTCACTTTAGCTATAGGCGCATGTGCATTAATAGAAAAAGGAAACCATGCTAACATTTTTCATTTTAAAGCGTTGTACTCTGCATGCATTTCTTCACAATTATTCATTCCAACATTACATAAATTGCTTATTTTCTACCTTCCCGTAAACATCAGTTCTCTTGAACATCATTCTGCATGTGTTGTCACACATTTTATTTCTATGTAATTTGCTGCTTCCCTTTTCTAAAGATCAACAAAATAAAATAAAGCGAAAAGAGGCAAAACAGTGCCAGCAAAAAAATAACCGTCATAAATCAAAGGCACTGCTGGAGTAAGCAACACAAGACAACCTTGTAAAGTAAAAACAGCCTTTAATCCAGTAATTAATGCTCTAATTACACATCTCTCTGCATTTTTATCCACAATTGACATATTTTATCAGATACCATCAAAACCTTAATTCACCCCTTTTATACCCTTTACAGAATCCTTAACCCAATCACAAACATTTACTTGACATCAGGTGACAAGTCCACAAAAATAAAATATAATTGCACACCATCTAAAACATTTGTGCAAAATAGTACACATGTATTTAAATTCTATGCTATGCATAATAGACAAAATTATTTTAAAAGTACATTGTTTTAAAGCTTTTAAAAGCAAACTTAAAAGCACAAAGTCAATGGTGAATCATGTATTAACAGTACAGAAGCAAGCTCAATCCAAAGTTCCATTTACTGGCCACTTTCAGTAATACATAAGTTTATAGGCATATTGCTACTAATAAAGCCGTATAAAACCTTTTCACTTAAAAAAATAATTCTGATAAACCAACAGTAAGTTGTTCAAGTATAATTTTAAAAAAAGGGGGGTCACCACCAAATCTACACTTCCTCAGTTGACCATTGTGTGTATTACTTATAATTTAGCCGCACTCAGTTTTAAAACGGGGACTATACCAATGTTTCCATTAAGGCCAGGGGAACAATTAGCTTCCAAATTGATTATACAGAATAACTCCCTGTATTCCAGCCTTGTTTTCCATGGTCCACTCCTGAAATCCACAGGAACTTTTTCAATTACAAAAAAGAAAAACTTGGCCCCCGCACAACTTTTAATGTGTTTATAAAGTGCATTTCTATCGTTTGGGTAGTATTGTCATAATAGTGCTCGTAGATCCATCTTAATTTTCGTTCTGTTTTACCAATGTAAAATGCCCCACGTGTAGCTAAATATATCATGCCTGTTGTGTTACAGTTGTAAAAGGTGTTAGCTACTATTTCTCTTTTCCTATTAGGAATGTACTTTTTCCTGGTTCACAATATAGGGACATTGTGAGCACGCACCACATTTGTGGTACCCATTCTTTTTTTGTTAACAGCGCCAAGCATGTTAAAGGACCACTACGGGCAAATGATGAAAAAAACATTTTTTTTATCTTGCCATGATTTACTACACCTCCCAAAGCTGCCTGCAGCAAAATAATAAGTACTCATTCCTAATTTTATTTTGTTTTTACTCTTTTCTCCCCTCATGGGGGCAGACATTGTGATTCCTTTGGAAAGCTAAATCTGTCCCATAATGCACAGACTGAGAACAAATAGCCCTACCATTTGTTGTCAGACTAGACTTCCATTCACTTAGAATGGAGCATCTGAAAAAAACTGCCAAGTTTGTGAGTCTGCAGCTCATGTGTCATTGACTGGTATGCGCTGAGTTTTACAAATGTTCCTACTGATGATGTACTACACATTCTCTGAAAGAAACTTGCAAAAGTGTCAACAAATTACGGAGATAAAAAAGACTTTTCACAAGGAGCAGTTTTGCAAGTTTCAGTTCCTGGCCAGGTTACTCCTCCCATCTCTCCTCCTTCAGTGGGCTACAGTCTCACATTTCCAGCTTTACTAGATTCAACTATTTAGCCAGCTTTGCATGACAATAGACATAAAAAATATAAATAAATCACAGCCTGGTGTGCCACTAAATCTGTTACCTTGTATGTCTGTCTTTTCACTTCTGAATAGCATTTCCCAGGAATAAAATAAAATAAAAAAAAAAAAAAAAAAAAAGCAAATGCATCAGTCCAGAGTTTAGGCCAGTCTATCCATTTAAAATGTGCACAGTAAAATATTCAGCTTATAATGCATTTTGGCTGCTGACATGGTTATCTTTACATAGTTATTCTCTTATAGTATAACTTGAACTTATGGTATTTAATGATAAATTTTACAACAGTTTGCAGTTTAACAATGACCTCCCAAGCCTCTGATGTGACCCAGTACTTTTTCTTACTATTGCTTTATCTAGTTTGTCTTAGTTGTATACCTGTAGCACGTCTCTCATCCTCTCGGCAACAGACTCCTGGAGAAGACTTCCAAAGCAGACACTTGTATTGAAAGAGTAGCAGCAGCTGTAGCAGTGAAACTACACTCCAAAACAATGCACTCATAGTACTAACAAACACAGGGGAATGTATATGTCTGAATCAAGCAGTGATGAAATTGCTAGGGACTTCACTGAGCACAATTTTACTCTTAATCTTTCCATTTCATAATCCATAACATTCGCACCACACTTACAAAGGCACACCTCCACCTTCCACAAACACAGCTACCCACACCCACACAACATACCAGTCAAATTTAAGGCTTTTCCCACCTCTCTGCAAAACACTGCTGTAATAGCTTTGGCAAACAAATGAAAATGATTAATGGGTGTTGGTTCAGGACTCCCATCCATATCTCAACAGTACAGATTTTTGCAGAAAGTCCAGATTTTTTATCTGTTTTTCATAAAATTGCAGTTTTCTGTCAAATCACTGGCAAATCATTGAACACTGAAGTCAGAAAGTTGACAGGCATCTGATTTTCAGACTTCATATCTCTAAGAAAATTCACTCTAATGCAAAACCTGTTTATCAACTTTCTAAGTTTGTAAGTGCAATATTTATAAATTGTCCCATTTTTGGGCCTTTGTCCCCTATTATTTATGGCCTTGTCCAGATTTCTTGTTCTATAATGTTGAGAGTTATGCTGCCATCCCTTCCTACTGGAGCCAGTCCACTGCACTTGCACAAGTGTCCCCCTCAGCAGGGCAGCAAGCTGGTATCAGTGCAGATTTGCTTTATAGTTCTTTTACACCACACACACAAACACACACACACACACACACACACACACACACACACACACACACACACACACACACACACACACACACACACACACACACACACACGCACACACTAAATCTTGTTGTCCATGTTATTTATTCTTTTCCTTGGTTTCGTTTCTCTTACTTGTAATGTTACTTTTACTAATTCTTTCTCCTGCCTCCCATATCTACCCTAATTATTACTTCTAACAAATACTTTTTCTCAATCTTTCTTCTCTCCCCCCCCCCCTCCTCTTTATCCACTATTTGAACTTTTCCACTCTGACATTTGCTTTATGGGTAAATAATGAACTGTCACCCTTAGCACATTTCAATGCTACATAAAAAGAAGTTATGTACTCACCATAACGTTCCATCTGAGTAGGTCACTTCATTTGTCAGCAACCTGTGGGTATCGGATCCGACCTGGATCAGAGCCGGCAGCTTTCCAAGCTAATGATCCGAGCTCCAAGCTCCTCCCCCTTACCCATAACACTCTGCTACCTCCTTCCAGTCCTCAGATCGCGTTTGCCCAATTATACAATTTCACCAAGACAAAACAACAACCCGAAACATCCTAAACTAATGAATACCAAAAGCTGAAATCATTTTAGGATTCAGATAACCAAAGAACCAGGTTAGGGGGAAGGAGGGGGGGGGGTCGGTTGCTGACAAATGAAGTTATCTACTCAGATGGAACGTTATGGTGAGTACATAACTTCTTTATCTGAAGTAGTTAACTTCATTTGATCAGCAACCTGTGGGACAGAGTCCCCAGCTACCAAAAACTTGGGAGGTCCTCAAGGAAGGATATTCCGGAGCACTGCAGAGCCAAAAGCTGCCCTTCTGGATATTAAATCCAATTTATAATGAGAGATAAAGGTATGAGAGGAAGCCCAAGTAGCCGCAGAACATCCAAGGGAACTCTTGACCAGAACGCAGCAGAAGTAGCCATAGAACAGGTAGAATGAGCATGAACCCCTAAGGGCTCTGGCAGACCAGATGTCTTGTATGTGAGCAAAATGCAGTGAGAAATCCTTCTAGCTAGAGTCACCTTCGACACTGGCTTACCCAAGAAGGGCTTCGAAAGGAAACAGAGCTGCTCTGACTTGCGAAAGACAGCTGTTCTGTGCAGGTAAAAGCACAATTGTCTGTGAACATCTAACAAATGAAGTTTGTATTCCCCCTTTATTCTGATAGGGAAGAAAACTGGTAGATTAATGGACTGATCGCCTCGGAAGCCACTTTAGGTAAGAAGGAAGGGTTAGTCCTGAGAGAGACTGTCCTTATGGAAAGCAAGATATGGGGGTTTAGTGCAAAGGGCCTGGATCTCTGACACCCTTCTAGCTGAGGTAATAGCTATTAAGAAAGCAGTTTTCCAACATAAGAATTTTAAATCAACAGAAGTTGCAGGTTCAAAGGGTGGTCCAGTTAGAGCCTGAAGGACCAAAGTTAGGTCCCATGGGGGAAGAGCATTCCTAATAGGAGGTCTCAAAAGAATGGTGCCTTTCAAGAAGGTCTTACAAATCTTAGTGGAAGTTACAGGACTAAGATTGTCTCCAATGTGAAAATGGGAAATGGCAGCCATTTGAACCTTTACAGTAGAAGAACTGGCCCCTTGCTGAAAAATGAGAGAGGAAATCAAGCACTGCTAGAATGGGAGCAGTGAAAGGATCCATATTCCTATGAGACCCAAATGGAAAACTTACCATTTGTTGTTGTAAACCTTCCTGGTAGAAGGCTTATGCGCCGCTACCAGGATGGATCTAACTGCAGACGAGATACCGGGAGTCCTGGCAACTAATGGAACTGGATCAACCATGCTGAGAGCTTGAGGTCGTCCAGATTCGAAGTTTCTAATCCTGAAGGATGAGAAATCTGATCCGGGATGGGATCTAAGATCCAAAGAGGAGCTATAAGATGAGACCGTAGGTATGGGAACCAGGTTTGACGAGGCCAGAATGGGGCTATGAGGATAATCTTGTTCCCCAACCGACGAGCTCTCTAAAAATTTTGTCATTAACGGAAGAGGAGGATAAGCATAAAGACCGGACGGCCAAGCATGAACTAGAGCATCTCTGGGGCTTTCCCCCGAGGGGGGAATTAGAGCGAAAAACTCGCTGCACTTCGAGTTTGAAGGTGATGCGAAGAGATCGCAGCAAGGGTGACCCCATTTGCGTAAGATCTGTTTCGCTACTAAGGGGTTCAGAGACCACTCGTAAGGCGAGAGGGTAGTTCGACTCCTGCTAGGATGTTGGACCGACCCGGAATGTGAATGGTTGGTGCGCCCAATCCCAAACTCTCATGGCCTCTCGGCAAAGAGCGTAAGACCTGATCCCCCCCTGTTTGTTGATGTACCAGACCACTGACATGCTGTCTGTCTGAATTGCAATAGTCCCTGGAGAGAGAAAGGCATGAAGAGCTTGCAACGCTAGAAGCACCGCTCTCATCTCCAGAACATTGATATGCAGAACGGTCTCCGTCTTGAGTCCACGTACACTTGGACAGTTCTGCCCATGCAATGCCCCCCACACCCAAGGCGAGAAGCGTCTGTGGTTACCGTGGCTTGGGGATGTAGCATTATGAACGGTCGTCCTTCCCGAAGCTCTCGAGATTGGAGCCACCATATGAGGGAATTTCTGCAAACTCTGCTGAGGGGGCTCAGAGTCCACCGGGTGTTGAAGGATGGACCACTGGACCTGCAAGGTCTACTGGAGGACCCTCATGTGCAAGCGAGCTAAGGGCGAAAGGTTGATTGCTGCTGCCAGGACCAACTCCGCTGATGGGGCTGGAGATTGGAGTGCTAGAACGTGAAGGGTTCAGCTGCGAAGTATGTCCGACGTCAAGAAGGCCTTGGTCTGAAGCGTGTCTATTCTGGCCCCTATGAAGTCCAAGTCTTGAACAGGTTGAAGGGATGATTTCTTGTAATTTATAGTGATCCCCAACTGGGAGGCTAAGAGCAGGAAGCAATCGCTGGCTGAGCAGAGTAGATGCCTGGTGGAGGCGGCAAGGAACCAGTCGTCCAGGTAAGGAAAAACCTGTATTCCCTGAAGCCTCAGGTGGGCCGCTACAACTGCCATGACCTTGGTGAACACCCTGGGGGCTGTGGTGAGGCCGAATGGTAGGACCCTGAACTGGTAATGACTGGCCCCCAACCGAAAGCGGAGAAACCTCCTGGGTCGCCTGTCCATGAGAATGTGGTAGTACGCATCATTGAGGTCTGTGGAGCACATCCAGTCGTTTTCCTGCAGTAGGGGGAGAATGGATTGAAGAGTGACCATCCGAAATTTCTCCTTGGCAATGAAGAGGTTCATTGTAGAAAGGTCGAGAATTGGTCTTAAGTCCCCCGTCTTTTTTGGCACCAAAAAGAACCTGGAGTAATTGCCTAACCTGGACTGGTCTGGGGGGATGTGCTGGATGGCTCTCTTCTAGCAGCTTCTTTACTTCTAAAGCTGCAGCCTCCCTCTGACTGGGTGTAACATCGGGGAGATGTCTCGATTGAGGAGGAAGATTTATGAAGGGAATAGAGTAGTCTCTGGATATTATTCAAAGCACCCAGCGATCTGTCGTGATGGACTCCCATTGTGCCAGGTTCTCCGAAAAACGCCCCCTGACTGCCTCCAGAGAGGAGCAGTCGGGCAACCCCTCAGGGCTACTGTGTGGGTCGATCGGAAAAGGGTTCCCGTGACCCAAAATTTCCCCCCTCTGCCTCTGGGCCGGCGTCCACCTTGTCCCCCTCTGCCTCTGAAGGACGAACGGTCCGGAGCGTAATGGGACTACTGAGACTTCCGGAATCACATCTTCTTTTGTCCTCTCTGGATGTTCTTCATCTCACATTGCTGCAGTCCTTACACTTGGGTAGTCCGCTGTCCTCGGTCGGCCCGACTATCAAAGTATAAGGCTGACGTCGGTCAAGGTGCATTTGACTGACATCAGGACGTCAGGGTACAAATGCGCATGACCGACGTCATATCCTCAGTCTTTTTTGCCGCATGGTCCAATGCAGAAGCAGCTTTGCAAGTGCCGGTTGGCGTTCTGAAATTTTTCGATTCCGGAGTTTCAGACCGACTCAAAGTTGGCTAAGTACCCCGTTGGGGAATATTTTAGTTTTTTCTTGCCTCAGTGGTTTACCGGATGTCAGAAAAAGTGAATAATTGTATTTCTTGTGGGAAACAGATACCGCATAGAGATTATCATACTTTGTGTATTCCTTGTTTAGGGCCTGAGCACGACGTTGTTGGGTGCCGCTCTTGTGCTAGATTCAATAAGCGCACTATAAAGAGAAGGTTAGATTGTGCCAGGTTAGTCTTCGGGAAGCGGTGCAATTATAAAATGCCGTCGGATGCTCCGACGCCCGCTTCCTCGAAGAAGCGCAAGGACAAAGCAGTTAAGCCTAGGCTAGAAGAACCGTCCGTACCGGACGCCGGTTCTTTAGAGGTGTCGGAGCCGGTGGTTCCACCGGAGGTTTCTTTGGGTTCCCAGGGAGAGACTTTGTTGTTGCAGGATGTGGCCTCTCAGGAGGCAGGTCAGGCTGAAGGGGCTTCTCAGGCTACTATACTACCCTCTCTTCCTAAGGTGGTTAGGCCTTCTCCTTCTGTTTCCAAGGCTTCTCCCAGAGGCAGGCCAGGTTTAGCTTCAGTTGGTGTCACCCCTAGTTCTTCTGGAACTGTGCCCAAGAAGCATATGCTTAAAATGGCAGAAGATTTGATTACTTTGATTAGGGGTTCCTTGCCCCCTCCTGATAAGAGGCCTAGGGTGGAGCCTGAGTTAGGGAGTTTTGAGCAGGCTTCGGATGTTTCAGAGTCTTCGGCTGAAGACTTGCAGGAGTATTCTCCTTATTCTGATTCGGAGGTGGATGATTCTACTCCTTCTGCTTCTCCTCCTGAGGATTTTTCATTTTCAGAAACTCTTCATTCCATGAGGGAACATTTTAAGTGGGAAGGTCAGGATTTCTCTGATTCCAGGAAAAGGCTTAGGGAATTTTTGTTTTTACCCCAGCATAGGCCTTTGGCTATACCTCCTGTTTTGGATGTGGTGGAAGATGTTTTTTCAGAGGCTTCTCTTAATCCTGATTCTTTGCCTCCTGCTCCTGTTAAACCGGATAGGTATTATAGGGTGCCTGAGGCTCATAAGTATGTTTTTAAGAGTCCTAGGGCGGACCCAGAAACTGTTAGTCAGGGGCCTAAAGGTGTTAAGGCTTCTGTTGTCAGGAATCCGGTTCCTTCTGATAAAGAGGCCAGGGCTTTGGATAGATGGGGAAAGAAAGTTTATACTTCCTCCACTCTAGCTATGAGGGCTTTAAATTGCCAGTTTCACATGTTGAAATACCAAAATTATCTCCTTTCACAATTGAAGTCTAAGGTTGATGCTCTGGCGGAAGGTATTGATTGTAAAGAGTTGCAAGATTTAGTGCATGTTTCTGAACAGGTGGGTAAGCATTCTTTGCAATGTGGTTTTGATGCTGTACAGGCCTCGTCTAGGGTGGCTGCCACTGGGTCAGTTATTCGCAGGCACGCCTGGCTGAGGGATCAGAATTTATCTGACCATGTTAAAACAAGGATTTTAGATGCTCCTTTACAATCTGATGTGTTGTTTGGTTCTCCTGTTGAGTCAGTTTTAAAGAAAATGGAAGACAAGGCTAAGTCTATGCAGACTGTTAAAGATTTTTTGCAGGTTCAGCCTCCAAAGTTTAGTAGAAATTGGCCTGCTAAGGGGTGGACGTATCCTTCTTATGATTCCCAGTCTAGGGGTAGAGCTAGACGTGGTAGAGGCAGAGCTCAGGGCTCTTTCAGGCCTAGAACAGGGAGTTCTCCTGCACAGTCTTCGGGTGAGGGCAGGGGTCAGTCCTTTCGTAAACAGACCCAATGACCTACCTTTTCAGCTGCCAGAGCCTTCTCGTCTGGCAGCACCTTTGGGAGGAAGGTTGGCACTTTTCAAAGAAAATTGGAGTTTAATTACCCAAGACAGATGGGTATTGGATATCATACACCACGGTTACAGGTTTTATTTCCATACCTTGCCTCCTTTCAAAGGCATGCCAGACGTTCCTCCTCCACAAAGAATAGGGGCTCACAAGCAAATTTCTCTGTTACTCCAAATAGGGGCCATTCAGCCGGTACCTATGCTAGAGGTGGGCCTAGGATTTTATTCTCGCCTGTTCCTAGTACCAAAGAAAGGGAACACGTGGAGACCAATTTTGGACCTATCTATCCTCAACACTTATTTGGACATTCCCAAGTTCAAAATGTTGACGTTACAGCAGCTTTTACCTCTACTGGGCAAAGATCATTGAATGGTAACTTTAGATCTCAAGGAGGCTTATCTTCATGTTCCTATCAGACTGAGTTGCAGGAAGTATCTGCGTTTTCGAGCTGGGAATTCTCATTATCAGTTCTCTGCATTGCCCTTTGGCTTATCTACTGCGCCCAGAGTGTTCACGAAGGTTCTGGCTCCAGTGATAGCTTTCCTCAGGTTAAAAGGAATACAGATTTATCCTTACTTGGACGATTGCCTGATTCTGGCTCAAGGAAAGGACGAACTTCTTCATCATCTACACTATGTGATAGCAGTGCTAAGATGCCTGGGGTATTCTGTGAACGAAATAAAGTCCAGTCTAGTACCCTCTCAGGACATGTGCTTTCTGGGTGTGAGACTGAATACAGCATCCCAGATGGCCTTTTTGACCCCGGACAAACAAAAGAATCTTTCCCTTTACTTTCATCAGTTGTCTCATCTGTCCAGGCTGACTGCAAGGACAGTCCTTCAAGCCTTGGGGTTCATGGCATCTTGTATTCTGGTGCTTCCCAATGCCAAACTGCATATGAGGAAGCTGCAATGGTATCTCAAAAATGTATGGACTCCGCACTGCCAGGATTTGGACACTGTCATTCAAATAATACCTTGCATTCAAAAGGAATTTTTGTGGTGGGCTCAGGAATGTCACCTAAACAAGGGACTCTCTGTGACCCGGCCAGAGGCGAGTCAGATTCTAACGACAGATGCCTCAGACATAGCTTGGGGAGCTCATCTGAATGGAAAGTGGATACAAGACAAGTGGCCTGCCAGACTACAGCATCTACATATCAACTTGAAAGAGATGTTAGCAGTCCAGTTTGCATTAATAGCTTTCAAGGATTTACTTCTTCCAGGGCAGGTGTTGATTCTAACAGACAACACAACTGTCATGTGGTACATCAACAAGCAAGGCGGAACACATTCTTATCCCCTCTGCAGGCAAGCAATGATTTTGTGGGAGACTGCTCTCAATTTACAGCTAACTCTTCAGGCAAGGTTTCTGCCAGGAGCACAGAACTCCTTAGCAGATGTGTTGAGCAGACAAATTATGGATCCCCACGAGTGGAAATTGGATCCTCATGTATTTCGGAAATTGACAGTGTCATGGGGAACTCCAGACATAGATCTGTTCGCTTCTCCACTAAACCACCAGCTGCCAAAATTTTGCACAAAAAGGTTTCATCCCACAGCTTGGAAAGTGGATGCTCTTTCTTTCAATTGGAGCAATCTTCATGTGTATGCCTTTCCACCTCTGCCTCTCCTCCCAAAGGTACTACTGAAGGCCAGACAAGACAAGCCAAGGATGATTTTGATAGCTCCAGATTGGCCTCGACAGCATTGGTACCCATTACTGAGAAGCCTGGTACGGAAGCCTCCATGGCCTTTGCCTTCGATTCCACACCTGTTGTCTCAGGAGGACAGTCATTTGCTCAATGTCAAGCTTCACTCTCTGCACCTAACAGCCTGGCATATTCTGTTTTGAACCGTAGTGGGCCTCCACTTCCACAGCAAGTTTTGAATGTTATTTTGGAAGCTAGAAGGCCTAGTACAAGGAAAGTGTACGCAGATAAATGGAAGAGATTTTTATTTTGGAGTGCAGCAAAGGATTTTGATGTTTGAGCCTAATTTAAGTGTGGCTCTTCAATATCTTACTGAGTTGCTGGACACAGGTTTGTCCTTCTCTTCTATTAAGGTTCATGCTGCAGCAATTTCAGCTCACTATGATTGTGACCCACCATTGTTTTCTCATCCTTTGTTCAAGCAATTTCTTAGAGGGGCAAAGAATATAAGACCCCCACGTAGAGCTCCTACGCCTGCTTGGGATCTCAATTTTGTGTTGGAGAAACTCACTCTACAACCTTTTGAGCCTGCAGCTACTGCTGAGTTAAAGTTTTTATCATGGAAGACTGCTTTTTTGTTGGCTATTACCTCTGCAAGAAGGGTTTCTGAGTTACAGGCCCTTATGGCTGTTGAGCCTTTCTTAATTTTCCATAAGGATAGGGTATCTTTACGTACTAATCCTTCCTTTATGCCTAAAGTGGTTTCTAGTGTGGCTTTAAACCAAACTATTCATTTGCCTACTTTTTATGCAAATCCCCAAAATAAAGGGGAAAAGATTTTGCACACTTTAGATGTACACAGGCAGTTGCGATATTATTTGGACAGAACTAAGGGGTTCAGGCAGTCTCAGCAGTTATTTGTTTCTTTTGCTTTGAGTTCTCAGGGCAAGCCTGTGACAAAACAAACTATTTCTAAGTGGATTGGGTTTTGCATTGCTTTCTGTTATTCCCATCATGGCAAGGAAATTCCAGCTGGGATTAGGCCTCATTCCACTAGGGCTACTGCCACTTGACAGCTTTTTGAGGGGGGGTGGCAACTAAGGATATTTTGGAGGCAGCTACTTGGAGTTCAGTGCATACTTTCTCTAGGCATTATCACCTTCCACTTTACTCTAAATCCAGGGCTGGTTTTGCCACTGCTGTTTTGCAGGGCATTTTGGCAGCTCCTGCTTCCTTATAGTTTAGCCATCCTCCCTTACCTCTGCTTTGGGATTCTACCCAAGTGTAAGGACTGCAGCAATGTGAGATGAAGAACATAGTACAGTTTTGTACCTACCATAAATGTAGATGTTCGAAGATCCACATTGCTGCAGTCCAATTTACCCTCCCTCCTTCCCCTCTTGGAGGCGGTTGTGTGGGTTGGGTTGTTAATAGGGGGTATATTGTATATACTGTATATATTGTACATATTAGTGCCAGGATGGTTGGTTGTTGGTTTGCTGTCTTTTGGTTTTGACTTTTGTTTCTAGGGTCTTCTGACATCTGGGGCAAGAAAAGACTGAGGATATGACGTTGGTCATGCGCATTTGTACCCTGACGTCCTGATGTCAGTCAAATGCGCCTTGACCGACGTCAGCCTTATACTTTGATAGTCGGGCCGACCGAGGACAGCGGACTACCCAAGTGTAAGGACTGCAGCAATGTGGATCTTCGAACATCTACATTTATGGTAGGTACAAAACTGTACTTTCCTGGAAAAGGACCTTTGAGGAGCCGAGAAGCGGATTCCGACAGCAGACAGCATCTTCCCGTCTTTCTCGCTCTGGACCAATGTATCGCGGACAGTCTTGCCAAACAGGGTAGAACTGTCGAAGGGAACATTCACGGATGCCTTGAGGGGTTCCGCAAAGTCGCAGCCAGGCGTGACGCCGTAAGGCGATGCCTGATCCGCTGGCTCTAGCGGCCTCCGTGGCATGGGAGTAGCCGCATAGACTTGTTCGATACAGATTTCAGAGTGGCCATGTGAGTTCAGAAGGTCTGTCGGCCGACATGGACTCAGGGGGAGACTCAGCATATTCCTTCACCAGATCCCGCTGAAGCCTAATCACATGGGCCAAGTAATTCAGCGCCCTTATGGAAAAGGTAGCTGAAGCAAACATCCGCTTTCCGATACGATCCATCGCCGAGACTCATCAGGAGGATAGACCGAGGAACTATCCTGTGCCAGTTCCTCCTTGGTGGCAGCCGCCACCACCACCATGGCATCTACCGGGGAACCTTTACTCCATGCTGTCCTATCCACAGGGGGACGAAGGATCTTATCTGGTCTCCTGGGGATTGGCTCTACAGTGTTCGGCTCCTTCCACGCCCTGGTAGTAATGAGGTTTACCAAGGGGTCTGCTGGAGGGGACACCCAAGAGGTAGACAGGCCTGCGTCAAATGCCTCCAGAAACACCGACTCATCCGAGGAGGGCTTTTGGGCTGACCACCCCCCTTTTAGGCGTAGTATTTCCATAATTTCTCCAAAGGAGACTTCCTTCGGGGGGAGGGAGGGTGACCTGGGGGAACCTTCCCCTACCTCTAAATCTGTCTCTTCCATGAGGGACTCTGAGGAGTCAAAGTGCCTCCTCTTACACTTACGTTTGTGAAGGACCTCCTCGGCAGGATTGTCAGTGGGCTCACCAACAGGGTCATGTTCCTTCAGTGGAACTGGCTGGGACATCGACGCAGGCTGTCCCTGGGGCCGGATGATGGAAGACAAGCCCATTTGCAAGGGAATGGTGGCTGGATCGGTAGCAATAGTAGGGGGTCTCGAACCTCTCGAGAGAACCCTCTCCACATCGAATGCCGAAGGTGAACTGCTCTCTGAGTTCCGTGAGCAACACCCTCTGATCCGACACAGGGATTGGCATCGGAGCCGAAGCGATTGGACCCGAAAGGGAATGTGCTCCGACCACAATGGAGCCCGAAGACACACTTACCCCCTCGGATCCGACGCACGGCTCTCGGCCCTGAGAGCTCTGATCCGAAAGGGGATCCGACAAACTCGAGGGCATGGCCGGCGTTGAAGTAGCAACTACTATCGGCGCTGACTCCCTGACTCCGAGACTACTCAGATGTGACGGCTCTGAAACCTGATAATGGATCGGAGAAGAAGCTATGGGGGCAAAAAATGGGGCTGAGATCCCTCCCGTGGGGGGAGGCAGGAGCACTCCCATCTGCATCTGGGCTTACAGGAAGCGATGCATCATCTGGTCCCTGTCAGCATCTGAGAGGCTTCTTGTCGACCTAGAAGAGGCCGCTGAACCTGGCCGGGAAGGCCGCCTCGACCTCGAAGATGGCCTGGGCTCCTCCTCCAGCTCCGGCGAGAAATGTAGAGAACGGAGCCGAGAGGGGGAGGACCCGGGAATCTTCAGGGGAGAAGTCAGCCCGCCGCTTGTGGCTCTTATGTTTCTCTCTATCCTTCTCTCTCATTCTCCCTCTCTTTTCTCTTGGAGTCCTTCTCTCCCTGGGAAATGGTGGGAGGTTGAGTCCCAGCCAGGGGAGATAGCACAGCTGGCTGAATAGCCACAGCCGTGGCTGGAGCCACTGAGGGAGAGGAGGAAGAAGCAGAATCCACGGGTAAAAGACCCGCCAGGATCAGTTTGTTCCTCCTGTTCCTCAGAGCCCGGGGGTTAAAGGCTGCGCAAATATGGCAGCCCAATGATAAATGCGCTACCCCCAGGCAAAAAAACGCACTGAGTGTGGCCATCGGCTGGGGAGGGCTTATGGCCACACTCAGAGCACTTGGAGAAAATGGCCTTGGAGCCTTCGGCCATACCAAAACACAACCACACACACACTGACACACAAGAATAAGGGGAAGGGGGAATATACTAAAGCTAAGCTAGGCTAATGGGTTTAAACAATCACAAACACACACCTCTCAAAATTTTGCAAAAGGTCAAGAATTTACCCAATACTCACTACCTAACCGC
Source organism: Protopterus annectens (assembly GCF_019279795.1). NCBI lineage: Eukaryota > Metazoa > Chordata > Ceratodontiformes > Protopteridae > Protopterus > Protopterus annectens. Next base: position 309,516,365 of record NC_056742.1, on the reverse strand, counting down.
CAGGAGCTCGTAACTCGTGCTTGTTAAGGTCGCAGAAAATGAGATCAGAGGACTGGAAGGAGGTAACAGGGTATTAAGGGTAAGGGGGAGGAGCTTTGAGCACAGATCTTTAGCTTGGAAAGCTGCCGGCTCGGATCCAGGTCAGATCCGATACGCTCAGGTTGCTGATCAAATGAAGTTAACTACTTCGGATTATTGTATTTAGTCTAATAATAGGTTCATAGGTAGTTACTAGGCTATCTGCCTAAGGGCCTAAGTAAGCCTAGTCAACAAGTTTCCCTGGCTTATGCCACCCAAGAAAGTTATTTTCCTGTGCCACTGCCGAGCAAAGCCACAGAAGTGATTCCCGGGGTATATTTTCCCATCTCCCATCCAGTCAAAGATTTTTCTTGAAAAGTGCTAATGAGGAACTTTGCTTGACATAGATGGGTAGCTTGTTTCAGAGTATGGGAAGTCCCTGGGACAGGAATCTCTCTCTCCAGCATGTCCTGTTTATTGTGGTGACAAGATTTAGGTCCCTAGAAGCATGTAGCTCAGAGAGATTGGGATTTATGTAGGTGTAGCATTTCCAACAGCTCTGGGTTTGACATAGCTTTATATGTTAGACAGAAATCACCTCTGAGTAGGCGATATGCTACGGAGTAAAGCTGGAATTTTTTTAGATGGTCAGTGTAGGGCATCTGTTTGAGGCCAGTAATCCTCTTTGTGAGGTACTTCTGCGGCCTTTCCAGCTGCTGCAAATGTCTTGTGAGGTACATTCCAAAAGGGGCGTTGTACTCTATAATGGGCCTAATGAGTGTCAAGTAAAGCGGAACAACGACTTTTTTCCTGGATGAGAACCCTTTTGTGATGAGGTGTGCCATGTAGAAGGGCTTCCTGACTACTGTAGCGATGTGATTATCAAAGGAGAGACCACTGTCCACCTGGGTCCCAAGGTCTCATCACACATTCGGTGTTAAGTAGACTACCACCTATGTGGTAGCTCACGGGTACACAGTTTTTACCAAAGGGGATGACAATGCACTTTTTGGCATTGAGCTTGAGGCCATGGCTCTAACACCAGGCATCTATCTCAGTGAGGCCCTTCTGTAGGATGTCCACATCATTTGGGGAATCGACTATGGCTCCTAGTTTGCAGTCATCTGCGAACTTCATTAGCCAGAGGCCTTCTGTGTTAGCTTGTACTTCAGAGAAGTAGATACCAAACAGGAGAGGTCCCAGGACTGAACCCTGTGGTACTCCACTTGTCACTGGTTTGATGTCAGATTTGGAGTCTGCAACTTTTACAGTGTGGGTTCTGTCAGAGTCAGTTGGCAAGCCATCTTGTGACATAGGGATTTTTATACCTAGTTTAGTGAGTTTAGCTATAATTCCAGAATGGGGGATGGTGTAAAAAGCCTTGGCGAGGTCAAGATAGGCTGTGTGAACCACCTTAGCCTCATCGACTGCCTCAGAGAAGTCAATTAGGTGCAGGATGCATGATCTGCCTTTCACAAACCCGAACTGGGTGGGGTCCAGAGTTTGGAGGTTACCAGTGTCTTTGTTTATGAGTTCCATGATGATGCGTTCCATGGCCTTGCAGACTAAGCTCATCAGGCTAATAGGACGATAGTTCCCGGGATCAGTGGTGGCTCCCCCTTTGTGGAGTGGGATAACTGTTGCTGTCCGCCATTCAGTGGGCCCAAAACCTAATGTGAGGCTATGATTGAACATGGTGCTTAGGTGGGGAAGCTGGTTCGTTCTGAAGTTCGTGTAAAACGCAGCCTGGGATGTTGTCCAGTCCCATGTGCTGTGGAATCCCATGGGCGACAGGTGCAGGCCATCTGTGGCAAAGCATCATGGTCTGTCGACCATGTCGTCCCAGGCAGACAGGTATTGGATCCCCTTAGAATGACACCAGAAGCTTAGCCAGTTGTTGAAGTCCATCATTTTGTCCTTGTACTGCGGTATCATTCTGGGCGATGGCGGAATGCTACTCAGGGCTAGGGTCATATCTCCCTGGGCTACAAGATCGGAGAGCTCTTCCATGTCTCTCTTCATGTAGTCCAGGGAGGCATGTCTCGGGTCATTCACACCAACATGGACAATGACAGAGTCATATTTGTACTTGTGGAGTGACCTGAGTGCATGGGTTATGTGGCAGATCTGGACACCCGACAGGCAGCTGACAGTAACCTTCTCCTTGTTTAGCCTGGTGAGTGGGACATCATTGTGCCTGACTATAGATTCACCTATGACTAGTGTGTTGGGTACGTTGTTTTGCCTAATATATTATAGGTTCATAGGGTGGTACTAGGCTGTCGGCCCTAAGGCCTATGCAAGTCTAGCCATAACAATTCCCTGGAAATTTCTTCCCACAATGTTTACTTCTCTGGGCCCCTGTCTAGCAGGGCGACTGACATGATCCCCGGGGTGAATTTCCTATCTCCCATCCAATCATCAAGGTTCCTTTTAAAGAGAGCCAATGAGGCGCTCTGCATGACATGTATGGGCAGTCTATTCCAGAGTATGGGGAGTCTCTGGGTCAGGAACCTATCCCTCCAGCATGTTTTGTTCATTGTGATGATCATTTTTAGATCCCTGGAGCGTGTGGCTGTGAGGGATTGGGATTTCTTTAAGTGGAGCATGTCCAACAGCTCAGGGCTTGACATGGACTTGTATGTTAAGCAGAGATTGCCTCTGAGTAGACTATATGCCACAGAGTATAGCTGGATTTTTTTTTAGACGGTCAGCATATGGCATCTGCTTTAGGCATGTGATTCTTTTAGTGAGGTATTTCTGTGGCATTTCCAGCTGTTGCAGATGTCTTGAGGTACATATCAAATGGGGCATTATACTCTATAATGGGTCTAATGAGGGATGAGTACAGTGGGACAATGACCTCTTTTTTTTCTGAATGGAAAGCCCTTAGTGATGAGGTGTGCCACATAGAAGGATTTCCTGACTGTTGTGGCGATGTGGTTATCGAAAGTGAGACCCCTGTCCACTTGTGTCCCTAAGTCTCTCATCACACTTTCGATGTTTAGTGTCCTGCCACCTATGTGGTAGTTCATGGGTACATGTTTTTTTCCAAAGGGGATAACTTTACATTTCTTGGCATTAAGCTTGAGCCTATTTTCTTAAGTTTTGGATTTTTCTTGGTATATTGATTGATTTTCTTAGTATATTTTATTTTTTATTTATTTTCCATTTGTTTACCAGGTTAGTCTGACTGGACACAAGATGACCGTTGTCAGCGGAGGCTGGGGGTGAAAAGCTCCAGATACATAGTAAACAATTTATAAAAAATAAAAATAAATTATACAAACATAGCTATTTTGTACAAAGAGCATAGAAAATATAAAAGGAGTAAAATCAGAGTTTTACAATTGATGCAGCATACACAGTGGTTAGAATATTGAGAAACAATTAAACAAGATAATATACAACAAATATACAACTGCTTGAACATAAATTCAGAAAGAAGTTTCCATAGACAAATAGGGTCATAAACTAGAAAGCATAACTATATTGATATGATTTATATTGCATTTATCTTGTTTTAATGATGTGTATATTATTGTACGTGTCATACGTGCACACATTTGTAGTAATCTATGTATTTACAGTATATTGACAAAGTACTGGGTCATATTAGAGGCTTGGGAGGTCATTGTTAAGAAACTGAGAACTGTTGTAAAGCTTGGCATCGAATACCATAAGTTCAGGTTATGCTTTAAGAGAATAACTATGTAAAGATAACCATGTCAGCAGCCAGAACTCATTATAAACTGAATGTTTTACTGTGCACATTAAGAAATGGATAGATTGGCCCAAACTCTGGACTGGTGTGTGCTTTTTTTTATTTCTGTTATTCCTGGGGAAATGCTATTCAAAAGTGGAGACATAAAAGGGAACAGTTTGTGGCACACCAGGCTGTGATTTTTTTGATGTCTATTGTCATGCAAAGTTGACTAGTTGAATCTAGTAAAGCTGAAAATGTGAGACTGTAGCCCACTGAAGGAGGGGAGATGGGAGGAGTAACTTGGCCAGGAATTGAAACTTGCAAAACTGCTCCTTGTGAAAAGCCTTTTTTTATCTCAGTAATTTGTTGACACTTTTGCACGTTTCTTTCAGAGAATGTGTAGTACATCAATAGGAACAGCATTTGTAAAACTCGGCACATACCAGTCAATGATAGATGAGCTGCAGACTTTCAAACTTGGGATTTGTTTTCAGGTGGTCCATTCTAAGTGAATGGAAGTCTAGTCTGACAACAAATGGTAGGGCTATTTGTTCTCAAAGTCTGTGCATTGAGATAGATTTAGCTTTCCAAAGGAATCAATATGTCTGCCCCCATGAGGGCAGACGAGTAAAAAAAAATAAAATTAGGAAAGAGCACTTATTTTGCTTCAGGCAGCTTTAGGAAGTGCAGCAAATCATGGCAAGATAAAAAAATATATGTTTTTTCATTGTTTGCCCGTAGTGGTCCTTTAACGTGTTCCAAAAGCTCCTTTATATTGTGACCTTTCCTATAGGTAAAGTGAAGTGCATCAGACTTAAGGATAGTCAAATCTGTCAATTCAATAAATTTCTCCAATTTCTTCTTTATGGCACCCCTAATCTGTTTAGAATCACCATTATATTCCATGACTAAAGCACGGTCAAACATTTTCCCTATCTCTTTCCTCTTACCAAAGTGACTGTTCAGTGCCCCTTTTCCTAAAAGAGGAACAAATCATTCTTACCTTTTTTCCACAGCTTCTCTCCTTATGTCATTTATCAGATCTGTGGGGTAACCCCTTTCCAAAAACAAGATCAATAACCTTTCATCCTCCAAATGAAAATCCTCCTCTTCAGATGTCATTCTACTATCTTGAATGTATTGCTCTTTAATAATGTTTTTTTTCTGGGATGTGGGCTTTTGTAGTGCAAATATGAGTTTGTAAAGGTTTCTTATATACACAGTTGATTTAAGTTTTAAAATCAGTTTTGTGTATGGTTACATCAAGATAATTCATTTTGTCCCTAGTAACGTTATAGGTAAACCTCAAGAAACCAGATGTACTCCATATAACTCACACATTCCTTAAGCTTAGTTTGTGTCGGTCTAAAAATACATATCCAAAAATAAAACCAACATATAACAAAAGTCCACAGAATAAACGTTTGACCAGAGCAAACAATAAAAATCAATAATCCAAAAAGTAACTGGAAGAACGAACAAGGCAGCATCCACGACTCGCTATAAAACGTTTGTTATAAAAGAGGTAAGCGCTTTCACATATAAATGCTTCATCAGACCTATGCATACAAAAACACTGAGACTTAGACTATTAAACCCTATTTGAAGAAACAAAGGGTGCCAAAGTAAAAATATGAATTATAATTATAAGACTTCTTGTTTTAGATTTTTTATATTTACTTTTATATGTGTTGTGTCCTATATACATATATATATATATATATATATATATATATATATATATATATATATAATTTTTTTTTCATATAACTTTTTGATATGTATTTTTAAATGTGTCTGAATATTTTTGAAGTTTTGAAGTCTTAGATTGTTATGTCTTTTTAATATGTTGAGTTGGACTAAATTAAGTATGGAATGTGATTGGTTCATTTGAATTTTTCAGTACTATATATCAAGTCTCAGTGTTTTTCATAGGTTCATAGGTTCATACTAGGCTATCTGCCCTAGGGCATTTATAAGCCTAGCCAGAATGTGTTTGGCTTTCGCCACCCATTTTAAATTTATTTTGCTATGCCCTTTTTCGAGGTTAGTATACTGTGCCTCTATCTAACAGTGACACAGAAGTGATACCCGGGGTAAACCTACGATCTCCCATCCACTCATCAAGATTCCTCTTGAAGAGAGTCAATGAGGGACTCTGCCTAACCTGGACTGGGATTTTATTCCAGAGTGAAGGGAGCCTCTGGGTTATGAATCTGTCCCTCCAGCATGTCCTATTTATTTCAGTGCTGAGGTTCAAGTCTCTCGAGCGTAGCTCGATGGGATTTGGATTTTCTGAGGTGCAGCATGTCCATTAATTCCGGGTTGGACATGGCTTTATACGTCAGGCACAGATCTCCTCTGAACAGGCGGTATGCCACTGAGTAGAGCTGGAGTTTCTTTAACCGGCAGCATATGGCATCTGTTTGAGCCCTTTGATCCTCTTGGTGAGGTACTTTTGGGGTCTTTCCAATTGCTGCAGGTGTCTGGTAAGGTACATCCCAAAGGGGCATTGTACTCAATTATGGGCCTGATGAGGGATGAGTAAAGAGGCACGATGACCTCCCCTGATCTAGATGTGAATCCCTTCATGATTAGGTGGGCTATATAAAATATTTTTCTAACCACTTTGGCCATGTGGTTGTCAAATGAGAGATTGCTATCAACTTGGGTCCCCAGGTCCCTAATTACTTCTTCTGTACTTAATGGATTACCACCTATGTGGTAATTTGTGGGCACTTTGTTTCTGCCAAAGGGGATGACTATACACTTTTTGGCATTTAGCTTGAGGCCGTGGCTCTGGCACCAGTTGTCTGTTTCTATGAGGCCCTTTTGGAGGATGCTTGTGTCGGCCGGAGAGTCTATTATGGCACCCAGTTTGCAGTCATCTGCGAACTTGGTCAGCCACAGTCCTTCCGTGTTGGCCTGTACCTCCGAGAAATATATACCGAACAAGAGAGGTCCCAGGACTGAGCCTTGTGGGACACCACTTGTAACTGGTTTGGAGTCTGACATGGCTCCAGCAATTCTAACCATGTGGGTTCTGTCCTTGAGCCAGTTTGCAATCCAGCTAGTGACATAGGGGTTTATATTTAAGCTGGTGAGCTTATCTATAATGCCCGAGTGGGGTATTGTATCAAAGGCTTTTGCGAGGTCCAGGTAGGCTGTGTGGACCACCTTCCCTCGTCAATGGCCTTGGTGACTGTTTCAAAGAAATCAACCAGGTTTAAGAGGCAGGATCTGCCCTTAACAAAGCCGAACTGGGTAGGATCCAGTGTTTGTAGGTCCCCAATATCTTTATTTATGAGGTCCATGATTATCCTTTCCATAGCTTTGCAGACCAAGCTAGTCAGGCTTATGGGGCGATAGTTTCCAGGATCCGTTGAGGCACCACCTTTATGGAGAGGGACCACTGTTGCTGTACGCCACTCTTTGGGCACATATCCTGTAGTAAGGCTGAGATTGAACAGTAGTTTTATGTTTGGGTTTAGCTCTTTGAGTTCATGTAGGACGCAACCCGGGACACCATCTGGTCCCATTGATGCTGTGTTTTTTGCTTTGGAGAGGGCGGCTCTTACCTGAGCATCTGAGATGTCAGGGGGGCAGCACTCTGCTGGGATAGATATTTGCCCTTTTGGTGGGGAGGGGGGGGGAGAACCTGTCAGCTAGGATGTTGGCAATGTCTGTGGGTTCGGTGTATTTTTTGTCATTTTGGACTAATTCTGAGCATATCTGGGAATTACCACCCAGGTTCCTAACATAACTAAAGAAAGCCTTGTGATCCTTAGTGTCCTGTGCAATTTTTCTCTCGAAGCTGGCCTTAGACAATTTTGTGTGCCCGTAGTTTTTTGCTAATACTGATCAGTGATGCCTTCCCTTTTTGGGATTTTGCTTTATCATTTAGTAGCTTCCTCCTTCTGTTGTATAGTTTGTTTATGGCTGGGGTCCACCAGACAGGACGTCTGCCTTTGGAGGATTGGGTCTTGGTTTTATTTGGGATCGCATGATCCATGCATTCCTGAAGGTGTTCATAGAATGCGTTTATAAAGGATTCTGCGGTCAGGGCTGTATTTTCCACAGGCCCGGCGGCTTTGAAGGATTCCACCTCAGTTTTGAGGAGTGTAAAATTTGCTTTAGAGAAGTTTTTCACTGTGGTTTTCTGGGCAGGGGGTGGGGTCGGGATGTGAATATCCAGTGAGATTAGTTTATGGTCTGATCTTACCAGTGAGGGATACACTTCTGGTCTGGAGCATAGAGTCCCCATGTTGGTGATGATCAGGTCCAGTATGTTTTCCCCTCTTGTTGGAGTGGTAACAAGTTGTTCCATAGCATTTGAGTTTATAAATTCTAGGAACCTTTGGGCTAGGGTGTTGGAGCTAGAGTAATGCTCCCAGTCTATGTTTGGGTAGTTGAAGTCGCCCAATATAATTGTGTTTGGAGAGACCTTCATATTTTCCAGTGTTCTCAGGAAGGCCGAGTGGGGTTCCTGGGTTTGGGAGGGTGGTCTGTAGCAGGCTATAAACTGGAAGGCAGTTTTACCCACTGTTAGTTGCACATGGATAGTCTCTGATGCTTCGTGCTTTGCCACCAACCTGGAGGTGTGGGTATCTTTGATGAATATCGATACTCCCTCCTTTTGTGGTTCGGTCCAAGTTTTGGGGCCGAAAAGCATGGTATGAGGTATAACCTGGTAGTGCTGGGGTGCTCTCGGGAGCCCTGTACCAGGTTTCTGTTACTGCACAGATATCGATGTTCTCCATGCTAAGGAGAGTTTCGAGTGCATGCATCTTGAGGTTTAGACTTCTGGCGTTGAGTAGCATTACTCTTAGTTTCTTATCCCTTGTGATACCTATGGAGGTGGGTTTGTCTTTTGAGCCTTGCCTAAAAAAGGCACTATGGGGGTAGCAAGAGCCTTTGCCAATATCCGAAAGCCCAGGGGTGACAGGTGCAAGCCGTCCCTAGCGAAGCATCGTGGCTTGTCGAGCATATCATCCCAAGCTGACAGGCATTGGATCCCCTTTGAATGACACCAGTACTTAAGCCAATTGTTGAAATTGATCATCTTGTCTTCATATTGTGGCATCATTCTTGGTGAGGGTAAGATGCTACTCAAGGTCAGGGTCATACCGGCCTGGGCTACATGCTCAGAGAGCTTCTTTATGTCTCTCTTCATGTAGTCCAGGGAGGTACGTCTCGGGTCATTCACACCAGCATGGACAATGACTGAGTCATATTTGTACTTGCCTTGGAGTGACCTGAGTGCTTGTGTTATGTGGCGGATCCTAGCACCAGACAGGCTGCTCACCGTGACCCTCTCCTTGTTCAGCCTGGTGAGCGGGACGTCAGTGTGCCTGACGATAGTCACCTATTACAAGTGTATCAGGTGTGTTGTTTAGTCTTAAGGGCTGTGACTGTTTGGCACACTGGCTTTGTGAGATATGTGTTGCACGTGTTTTGTTTTGGGGTAGCGGCTGCTTGGGTGTCTGCTTTGGAGGTCTCTGCTGCTTTGGCAGATCTTTATTTAGAGCCTCCGAGTATGTTTTTGTGTGATTATGTGTTTGGTTTGCTGTCGTGGTAGGTCTATGTGAGACTGGAATTGTAGTGAGTATGGTTTCCTTCTCCTCCTGACTGTATGCATAGGTCTGATGAAGCATTTATATGTGAAAGCCCTTACCTCTTTTATAACAATAAACGTTTTATAGTGAGTCGTGGATGCTGCCTTGTTCGTTCTTCCAGTTACTTTTTGGATTATACATATCCAAAAATCTCATATACAATCACCAACAACTGTTCCAGAATGAACTTTCTCCCATGTTGCTAGTACTATGTTGGAGTACTTTACAAGGTCGTCTTGTGTTGCTTACTCCAGTTGTGCCTTGGATTTGTGACTTTTCTAAAGATCCCATCCTCTAGTCTTATCCTTTACAATATTCAGTACTCCAGTTACAGATTAAGCTAAGATATTTCCATTTTCTAGTAATTGCTTTTTGGCAGCCAGTAGCATTAAATTTAATAAGGCTTTCTTGTGTATAGGAAGTTCAGATCTTGTCCCACCTCAGAAGAATCATTTCCTTAGTTAGCCACTTGCTCTTCCAGCTTTTCTTGACGGAGTACTTTATAGGGAATTTTTAAAATTTGCCAGCTTGATACAATGTCAAAAAACATGTTCCCCATTTGTCTCTGCTGTTGCACTCGCAGCATTTGCTATATACTTGCAGAAAAATTCTATGAAATCTGTGTGGACTATAAAAATACCTATACAGATACTTCCAAGCAAAACTGCTAAACCTTCTGGACGTTGCACATTTAAGAGCCATACAGATATCCTCCCATTATTATTTTGTAAATTGTTTCCAGTCCTCCTTCCCAGGATTTTCTAACCTTCTCTGATTATTATAGTCATGATGCAGTATTTTATATGTCCTACTAATTTAACAGCAACTTTTGTTATAGATTTGATGACAAACTCAACCAAAGCTGGTCTTTCATGTAGTACTACTCTATCAACTCCTTGTTGAAATGAAAACACTAGTAACTTTTTTAAACCAGAAAAATCATTATTGAACTTTCACTTATGATACAGGCAATCATACATTTATATAAATGAAAACTCTAGGTCAAAGATGGCCGCAGTTCTGTAAGCACTGCTAATCCTTAGCTCCTCTATTTATCTGGAATTAAATCAACCCAGAGAATAAACCAGAACCTATCCCAACAAAATATTCTGAAATTTCATCTGTAATTAACATCTAAAACAAAACCATCAAGAAGGAAAAACTGATCTATCAATTAAACTAAGATTGAAGCAGATTCAGTGAAGCAAGAATAAGCAGTGTGCCTGTGAGATCTTGAACTCTGATTTCTACATACAAAACTGAGACCACCATCTCTACAAAATGTCGAAAGAAGATAAAAGTATGGATACTACTACATCCAAAACTAAACTTTCTGACCTATCTCTGGAGAAAGATATAAACTCGAAGAGACAAAAGATAAAACGGCCAGATGCCTCTAAACCTGGTAACAGAAACAAACCGGATCAACCAGCAAACCTAGAGGATATCAAATCAGCACTACTTCCTATCCAAGAAGCAATCAAAAACCTATCTCTGCAACTACAAACATTTGGGGATACATTTAAACAAATAATGGACAGAATGGATAAATCTGAAGCTAAAACCATGGAAAATGAGGAGAAAATATCCTTGACCAAAAAATCAGATTCTCATGAAGTTGAAATACAAAACATCCAAGCAAAGATCACAGATTTGGAAGCAAGGTCCAGAAAGAATAATATAAGAGGCATCCCGGAAACAGTAATGCACAATGATCCCTTCCATCACCCAAATCTTCTCCATTCTTCTCAAAGAACCAGAGAGAGCCCGGCAAATAATAATAGAAAGAGCACACAGAGCTCTGAGAAGCACAGATATCACACAAACCCAGACCAGTATATGCTAAACTTCTAAACTTCCAAGATGTTAATACAATCCTAATGTCTGCTAAGAAAAATGGTGGATCTCTTACCTGGAACAATAACACAATTTATCTGGCTCAAGACCTATCCCTTCAAACAAGACAAGCCAGACAGCTTCTTTCTCCTTACTGTAAATTCCTGATTGAAAGGAAAATAAAATTTCAAATGAAGTACCCAAGCTCTTTAATTTTCCACCTAGATGGAGTTAAACATGTGATCGCTGATCATAAAGAAGCCAAAAACACTTTTTTTTTACTGTTTAAAAAAGTTCCCACTCTGGACCGATAAATACAGTCACTGTTATGTCCTATGAGCCTTGGATCTACAGCTGCGAGTGTTATGAAAGTCCGAGGTCTGTTACTGCCTTCTGACTCCGAACTGGGCCTTATTAGGCCTCTAGGAACGATGTTTTACCCTTTTTTTTTCTTCTGTATCAAGCCACGAGGAGCCAATGCGGAAGTCTACAACTCCTTCCACCTCTACTTTTTCCCACAATAGGAACTAAAAGTTCTGGTAACATGGCCGCCAGGTTTCTTTAAAGTTTGACACTTCCGGGACATCCAGGCTGTGAATTTGGTCCCCCTACAAGTGCCTGCATAACTGATTCCCCTCGAAGAACACTAGATTTGAAAAACACTGTTGTACTTCCAAAGTGAAGTAAAAATCAAAGTGGCAAACAAACGCGATCTCTATCTGCAGATTATCTGGTTCAAGTACTTAATGCAGACTATAAGACTTCCTTGTAGGTCATTGTGCGGTTACTTTCTTTATATCTACAGAGTTCTATTTCTAACCATCGCTAACACATGTCAAGATGTTCATTCTTATTGTATAACCCCAGAGAATTCAAAGTAATCCTCACTCTCTCCTAAAATAAGAAAAGAACGAATCGGCAACTTATCAAGATCTTGCCTTAACGGATCACAAAAGCGAGCTTCCGGCTTGCGCAGAGTCCCAAAACCAAGTGGTTATCTTCCAAGCTCTCTTATATAAACATGACCGACTAAACTGACATTAGAAATCTCAATTTAGATAGCTACTGTTTGTTGCCTGTCTCATGAATAGTAAGTTCCTTACCTTTATGTAAAGAATGATTGTACACTGGCATCACAATACACTGTTTGCTGATATTTAGTTATAAATAACCTAACTCTATCCTTCTCTTCATGAAAGCACATTTAATAAGAGTTTATATATTTGTAATTACTAACACCATCTCACTGTGCGCCTCTGCCAAAAGAGAAGTAACCCAAAGTTTGTGTCTTTCGGCTTTTCCCGGTTAGGGGTCGCCACAGCGGAACTCCGGTCCGCTAATGATGGGCAGTAGAGTTTTACGTGCTGGCTTGCTGGGCCTAACGCACAACCTTCAACGAAGGAATGCCTATTCACGCATGTCGCCACACAGAAGACGCTCTGAGAATCGAACGGGCAACGTCTAACTCTGAGGCGACAATGCTACTGCAGCACCACCACCATAGTCTCAGAAGTAACCCAAAGTAATGATTTTAAAAAGTGCTTTCTCTGAAATTCAACAAATATGACGGCAATCTGTTAAATAACTCAGCAGTCTACATTTTTCAACATTTGAATTCAGCCCATTAATATTTGAGGATACCTATTTAATATTGGTAGCGTTCTGTCAGTACTCAGCCTCACATACTTGAATAAAAGATGTTAAAAAACACTGCTGTTATAAAACCTTAACAATTAAGCGAACATGCATCCCCCTTAGCAACTAAAATAAACGAGATGTGTCAACGCAATAAATAAGCAGATCTAGTAAAAATATTCTCCCATCTGATTTTATCTGATACAAGAAGAGACATGCTCACTTGATTAATTATTTGTCTATCCTGGTACTTGATGGAAAGCGGTTTTTGATATTTTTTCACACTACCTAGAGACATTATATACCCCTATATACTCAACCAAAGACGCATTCTCTAGGGTTAAATAATCATTCTTCCCAACCCACTATAAACTAAACTGAGACGCATCGCGTAACTTTAACCAGTTATACCAATCTGGTGGCCTCAGATAGCCAGTCACCAAAAATGATGAACAAGGGGATCAAACATTTGTTCCTGAGGTCTCTATATAGACAATCACTATTTAACCTACAAGGATTACACCATATGTTTTGGGTGTTAAATTTGCAAGCTAAAAACTGGAGAACAAATCGAAACACCAATATACATATAAAGAATTCTCAAAGCTAACACTAGTCATATAAACTTGTATGTATGCATCCATTTTCACCCACTTTCATACCCTGATATTTTGGCACTGATGATTACATCTGCTTTGTTACTTCCTGAATATTCTAGTTACTGGTAAGGGAAGGATGCTGGCCTCTTCCCTTACTCAAAATATTTGTTGTAAATGACCATTTCTGTTGATTTAATTGAAGAAATAATAAGATTAAGCAGACTAAGAATATAAATAAATACTTAATTCTTATAGCTTGCAGTAATAAGATCTGTAAATATTGGTTCTAATTTTGACTTTTGAGGCTGATCTCTTCTACTGTTAATCTTCTAGGACATACTACTGATGTGATAACTTCTGTATATCGAAACTTGTTGAGGAAAATAAAGGATATATTAGAAGTGCTTTTTAGGGAATCGGTTAAGCTTTGTCAATGTTAAAACTCATGCAGGGATACTAGTCTTCATCTTTTACTTAAATGTCAAAACTCAATATGTAAATACTATATTGATCTATAGATCTGCAAATTCAATAACTAGTTAATGTTAAGTTGTCTATCTCGCCTTCATTCTTGCTGGATGGGTTCGGAGCCGATCCTCTGCTCTGACTCTGCCTTCTACTAAAGCTCGAGAGCTATTTACTGGCTCGAGGCCTTCTCATATTCCACAATGCTAGGCGTTAGATACCCAGATCTCATTTGCCGCTTCAGCTACGAGGTTGCGTTTTTACTGGCTCAGGTCATATTAATCCTTTTTTGTCTTTTTTCAGCTAATATTTGACTATTTTTCTTAGAGTTAGATTGTCTTTAACTTTTAGTATAGTTATACTGTGTATCCCCTAGTTTGTCCCATTTAGGAAACTCGTTTTCTGTTGGAGAGTTTCTACCCACCCCCCCCTTGTTTCTTCACTATTAGTGGCTAACCCCCTCCTTGTTGTACCGAATAGGAGTAGTGTTTAGCCTTCTAGTTTTTACTGAGGTGATGGTTGTAGTTATTTTTATTAAGTGTGGGTGATAGTTTTTTTCTGCTCACTACTGTTACCTTATCTAATGCGGCCGTGTGATGGTCTGTGTTCCTTGTTTAAGCACTAGTGTAATTTTTTCTCTTTGGTATCCCCGGGCCAGTATGTCCAAGGATACCAAAGTTTCAGGCTTCAAGAAGTGTCACTCGTGCTGTCAGATGATGTCTCTGACAGACTGTCACACTTCTTGCATTTATTGCTTGGGTTCCCTACACCTGTAGGACTCCTGCTCGGTCTGTCATGCCTTCAGCCCGAGAGTTCTGCAGGAGCGTAGGAACAAGCTTATCTTGAGAGGCCTACTCAAGCCAGAGGGATCCCCGGCGAAGCACAGTCGGGGAAATCCTCAAAGCCCGCCAAGCCGTCTGCTCCCAGTTCGGAGCAGTCGTCGGGTGGAGCATCTGCCTCCTCTTCGGTTCTGGCTGGAGCCGACACCTCTAGACCTCAATCGGCTCCGACTTTACTGTCAGAACCGTCATTGGGCCGAAAATGTTCTAGGTCCCCTTCCCTAGAATCGGTTCGCTTGGCTCCGAGATCACCCTTGCTTCAGTCTGAACAGAGCCATAGGTCCCATTCCTCTCGGTCTTCCAGGTTATCCGACCATGACTTAGAGAGGGTGGTCAGTAGACAACTTAAAATCGCAGGCCCTGGCTAAGATGTTAGCCCTTCTCAACAGACTGTGGCTATCCCGGTGTCTTCAACAGTTCCTCCTCCGACTCCCCTTTTGTGTTCGGAGCCGGAGCTGTTTGGGGCTCTAATCTCTGAAACGGAGCCGATATCGCACCTTTCGGCTCCTTCGTCGGCTCCGATCTCTTCATTGGTTCCTTCCTTGGAGGGATCTGGGCGCCGGGACTCCCTCGTCTGCTCCGAGGGGGCGAGTGGCATCGGACCCTTGTCCGACCCCATTCTCCCTCTCAGGGCTTCGGCGCAGGTGAGCTCGGCCCCATCGGCCTTGGAGCCATCCCTCTCTGTGCCGGGAGGGGTTCACGTCTCTTCGGAGCGGGGACCCACTGCTCTGCCTGACAGGGGCGCCTTCGAGGTCATGAGCATGCTGACTCCTGTGTCGGCTCCTCGATTGGCCCCTTCAGCTCCTCTTCCCCCCCATGGTGCCTGCATCGGTCTCTGTCCACCCTCCTGACCCCAAGCATGGAGAACAGACGCCCCAGGTCGCCCCTTTGGGCGTATCTTCCTCTTCCGAGGCCTCCCCTGATCATTCAGAGTAGCCCCCTCGGAAGAGAAAATGTAAGAGGAAACATGTTGACTCCCCCGAGTCAGTCACATCTGATACCGACTTGGAGGATTCGAAAGGGTCCCCAAGGTCCCCCTCCTGAGGATGTCTCCATTTCAAACATCCTAGAAATCCTTAGGCAGAGGGGGAACTGGACTGCCCTTAACCCTTCCGAGGACGAGTCTGTGTACCTGGACGCGTTTGGTTCTCGCCCTTCCACCTCCTGGGTGTGTCCACCCTTCGACCCGCTCATGGAAGTGGTGGCTCGAAGGGCGTGGTCAGACCCGGACACAGGGGAACCAACTCCCCGCAGGCCCACTAATTTCATTACAGCCCCACCCGACAATTACTGAAAAAAGGTGTCCCTGTTGATGCCATGGTGGTGGCAGCAGCCACTAAGAAGGAGTTGGCTGACCCTTCGGTGCCTGTCCATCCACCTAATAAAGAATCTAGGACAATGGACAGGTACGGGAAGTGGATGTTTTCTTCAGCGACCTTTTCCATGCAGTCGCTAAATTATCTGTGCCATTTCACCCGCCTTCAAAGGGATCTTCTTAAGGAACTGGGTGATACCCTTCAGGATCCATCAGCTGCGGGGGCTCAGGATAAGATTAACTCCCAGCTGTCGACCCTTAACTCTATCATCAACTCCTCCATGCGGCTCATTTCTTATGCAGCCGATGGGGCAAGTACGGCCGCAGGTACAGGCGTGGCTTTGAGAAGACATGCCTGGATGCAGTTATGTAACTTTGCTGACCCCTTTAAGGCGTCCTTCACCAATACCCCCTTCGATGGTTCGGCTCTGTTTGGACCACAGGTGAAGGATACCCTTACCAGGTATGAGCAGGAAGGCAAGACTCTCTCTCTGCTGTGGGAGTCCGTTTTTCTACTCCTTCTAGACCATACCCTAAAGGTCAGAAGAGTGGAAAAATGGGGTTTCTGAAACCCCAGGGAGTCGTGCCGGACAAGTGGCAAGTTTCCCTCCAGGGGCAGAGGAGGGAGCAATAGACACCACCCGAGGGGCAGGGGGGGTCCGCAAAATCAGGGTAGCAGAGAGTCTTTCTCTGACAAACCCTTTCAGCACCTCCTGAGGGGCTGCCCGACTGTCCTCCTTCGGAGGCAGTCTGGGGAAGAATGTCACTGTACCCAGAAGCCTGGCAACTCCTCAAACAAGATAAATGGGTATGGTCCATCATATCTGAGGGTTACAAAATCCCCTTTGTCCACACCCCTGTACAAACAACCAGGTCCCTTCCAGATGTTCCACCTGGTCTAAGGGAACAAGCAGTGCTAGAAATTTCAAAACTGCTAGAAAAAAGGGCCATCCAGCCAGTCCCAGCAGACCAGCAATGATCCGGGATTTACTCCAAGTTCTTTTTGGTACCAAAAAAGACGGGGACTGGAGACCCATTTTGGATCTCAGCAGGTTAAACAAATCTGTTTAAAGGACAAAGTTCCGGATGATCACGCTTCAGTCTATTCTACCCTTTTTGGGTCAGGACAATTGGATGTGCTCCATAGACCTTCAGGATGCCTACTACCATATCAAAATGGACAGACGCTCCAGAAGGTTTCTCAGCTTCCGGCTGGAAGCCAGTCACTATCAATTCAGAGCCCTGCTCTTTGGTCTCATCACAGCCCCCAGGGTGTTCACCAAATGCATGGCAGTGGTTACGGCTCACCTGAGACGGCGAGGATTCCAGGTGTTTCCATATCTAGATGACTGGCTCCTGACTGCTTCCACCAGGCATCAGCTACTGCGAGCCAGGGATTATACCATCCAAACTTGCTCCGAGCTAGGTATCTCTATAAATTTCGAAAAGTCTGCATTGTCGCCTTGTCAATCTATAACCTTTATAGGCGCAAGATTAAATACAAAAGAGCTGTCTGCAAAACTTCCTTTAGAAAGAGTATCAGACATTCGCCGACATGTGCAGGCCTTACTACAGTGCAAGAGAATTCAGGCCATATTTGTACTGAAAACTTTGGGTCTCATGGCAGCAGCAGTCACATTACTTCCCCTGGCTCATTTTCACATGCGGACTCTTCAGTGGATGCTTTTTACCCAATGGTCGTTTCAACAACTTCCGATGTCTCACATAATAATCACTCAATCATGCAAAGACCACCTGTCTTGGTGGATGGTCGTCTCTCTAGTACTTCAGGGCAGACCATTTGTTCTTCCTCCTCCTGTTGCCACGGTGACCACGGATGCCTCCCTGATCGGGTGGGGGGGGGGGTATTTTCAGGGCAAGACTGTCCAGGGCACTTGGCAACCTCTAGAGTACCACCTGCACATAAACGTCTTGGAGATGAGAGCGGTGCTTTTAGCATTGCAAGCTCTTCAGGACTCTCTACCCACCGGGACTATTGCAATTTAAACAGACAAATATGTCTGTAGTGTGGTACATCAACAAGCAGGGCGGAACCAGGTCCTATCCCTTATGTCGAGAAGCCCTCTGACACTGGCAGTGGGTGATCTCCTCTCAACGGTTTCTGATAGCAATGCACATCCCCGGGAAGTCCAACGTCATAGCGGACAGGCTAAGCAGAGCTATTCTCATGCCTCACGAGTGGTCTCTCAATCAGTTAGTAGCGGACAAAATTTCCCACAGATGGGGTCAACCTTGCTGCGACCTTTTCGCAACCCCTCTCAACAGCAAGTGCGTCGATTTCTTCACTCTTTCCCCCTCCCTGGCCACTCCCCCAGAGACTCTCTAGTTCACAATTGGCCCCGGGGTCTTCTGTATGCATTCCCACCTTTTCCCTTAATTCCCAAACTAATTCAGAAAGCGACCGCATTGGGATCCAGGATGATCCTCATTGCCCCTTACTGGCCTCGACACATTTGGTTCCCATTCCTGCATCGTCACCTGCTGGAGCAGCCTTGGAATCTGGACCCAGTGCCAGACCTCTTGGTCCATCAGTCGGGTGGGCTGCACCAATCCCTTCAGTCTCTCAACCTCACAACTTGGTTGCTCCACTTCCAACCTTAGCCAGGCTTCCACATATTTCTCAGCCGGTGCGTGAAATCATCCTTTTTTCGCACAAATCTACTACCAGGAAGACTTTTGCTAGTAAGTGGAAACGTTTCTCTTTCTGGGCAGAGGCTAGAAATCTAGACCCCTTTACAGCCCCTGTCCACGTTCTAGATTTTTTAGCAGAACTTTTTCAAGCAGGTTCCTCATCTGCCACCATTAGGGTCCAATTGGCTGCTATCGCAAATTTCCACGCTGGCCTGTCAGAAACCAGCATCATGTCACACAAACTTTGTAAGGCCTTTCTTAAAGGGACTATTTTACTTGGACCCCTGGTTAGAGATCCTCCGCCTCCATGGGATTTAAACCTGATATTAGCTTCCTGGATTCTCCCTCCTTTTGAACCTGCGGCCTCCTGTTCCTTAAAATTACTCTTCCTGGAAGACTCTCTTTTTAGTAGCCATCACCTCAGCTAGGAGAGTTTCGGAACTTCAAGCCCTCTGTATTCGTCCTCCTTATCTTGTGTTTCACAAGGGTAGAGTTTCACTCTGGGACTAATCCTTCCTTTCTGCCAAAAATACATTCCGAGACAAGCCTGAATCAGGCTATTGATCTACCTGTCTTTTTTCCTAACTATTCGAACAAAGCTGAACAAAAGTTACACCAATTGGACGTTCACAGGCAATTGCGTTTTTATTGGGATAGGAATAAAACAAGAAAATTAGACCAACTCTTCCTGTCCTATGCTGAGGGCAAGCAGGGCCTGCCAGTTTCTAAAGTAACCTTATCCAGGTGGTTGGCCTCAATTATTACTTTGATTTATCAACTGAGACATAAAGAACTCCCTACAGAACCAAAAGCTCATTCCATCAGAGCGTTAGCTACTTCGGTAGCTTTTCAAGCAAGACTACCAATGGAATCTATTTGCGCTGCAGCCACATGGACCACTCCTCATAATTTCTTTTCACATTATAAGTTGGATATGGCCTCTAGGAGTCGAGCTGATTTTGGTTCCACTGTGCTCAAGAGTCTGTTCCGATGAGCCACCCAGGACTAAGGTGCTAGGGACGCTGTCCCATCCAGCAAGAATGAAGGCGAGATAGACAACTTAACATTAAGAAGTTATGTATCTACCATAACCTTCCATGTTAGTTGTCTTCTCGCCTTCTTTCTTGCGTCCCACCCTCCATCCCCCTAGCCTGGACAGACCGAGAAGAGTCCCTTTTGAGGCCTTCTTCCTCTGGCTGAGTCTTATCTGGATTACGTCCTCCTCTGTTTTTAGTACCTGTAGGTAAACCTTGTAGTTTGGACAGGTGTCCTTAAAACTTTTTTCTATGGTGTTAGCTCTGCCAAACGAGATCTGGGTATCTAGCTCCTAGCATTGTGGGATATGGGGAGACATCGAACCAGTAAATAGCTCTCGAGCTTTAGTAGAAGGCCGAGTCGGAGCCGAGGATCGGCTCAGAACCCATCCAGCAAGAAAGTAGGCGAGAAAAAGACAACTAACATGGAACGTTATGGTAGGTACATAACTTTTTATTCCCTGCTTTATTCCTGGTCCATGGGGTTAGTGGTTAGGCACAGGGACGGGAATAAGATGCTTTCTTAGTCTGACCTCATTAAAATATAAGCTAAAGCTATTATTTCTATACAACACTCCACCCTTACTTTATGGATACATCAGTTGCCTCAATGTGGGCATTTGATTCATGGAACATCAAAGGGCTCCAAAACAAAAAGAAAAGAAAACTTTTTTTACACCTCACTTTACAAGTGAAAGCAAATTTCATACTAGTCCAGGAGACTCCTCCAACCATTGATCAATGGTCAGAAATTAGAAGTAAAAAATGGATAAGGGAAATTATAGCTTCTGAAGGTAAAACCAACAGTGTGGGGGTAGCTATCATAATTAAGAAACAATATCAACACAAAATTCTGGAAACCAAAGTTGACAGAGGGCAGATGGTGCTATTTAACTCTCTCAACTCCAAATCTTCCTAAACCTATTTTATTACTAAATATATATGCCCCTTGTAATAATCAACAATCTTTCTTTGCATCATTATACCCTATTCTGAACCAATTCCAAAACCATTATATGATTCTAGGTGGGAATTGGAACACGTACCAAAATCCAGAACAGGACAAGTCCAGCATAACTATACCACATAACAAACAAGCATCACTAGCTTTAAATGAATTTAAACATGATTACAAACTATGTGATCCCTTTAAATATGGAGACAGTCCAAATCTAGTAAATTTACAATGTTAAGTTGTCAATCTCGCCTTCATTCTTGCTGGATGGGTTCGGAGCCGATCCTCGGCTCCGACTCGGCACTAGCTTTAGCTCGAGAACTCCTTTTACCAGCTCGAGGCAACCCTATATCCCATGATGCAAGGCGTAACTACCTCAGATCTCGTTTGCCGCTTAGCGAAAGAGGTCTCCTTTGCCAGCTGAGGTAAGTTTTTTCTTGTTAAAGAAGAAAAAGTTTAGTTAGGGGTTTAATTTCCCTTCAGTGTTAGGTTAGCCTGTATTTAGTACAGCCCACCCTATTCCCTTCCTTTTTAAACTTTCAAAATAGTTTTTTCAGTTAAATCTTTAGTCAGGCCTAGTTCCCCAAGTTATTCCCTTCCTGTGTGTCTGTGTAGGGATTAAGTTGTGTGTTTGGTGGGACTGTTTGTGTATATCCTTTTAGGATGTCTAGGGAAGGCAAGGTCTCAGGCTTCAAGAAGTGTGACCAGTGCTGTCAGAAAATGTCCCTGACAGACGGTCACACTTCTTGTGTGTATTGCCTGGGGCCTTTGCACCTGCAGGACTCCTGTGCGTTGTGTCATGCCTTTAGCCAGAGAGTCCTGCAGGAAAGGAGGAACAAGTTGATCCTCCGAGGTTTGTTAAAACCTGAAGGTTCTCCTCCTAAGCAAGTGGCAGGAAAACCTCTTAAGTCACCAAGGCTCAGGCTACAGTGTCCAAGCCTCCTCCGGTGGCTCCGGCCCGTCGGGCCGATATTGGCTCGGCTGGAGCCGATACTACTTCTGCTAGAGTAGTGGGTTCGTGCCGGCCGGCTCCGATACCCTGACTACTGTTGCCTTGTCGGCTCGGCTGGAGCCGACACTTTATCCAGCATCGGGCCGAGATCCTCGGCTCCATCTGGGGTTCAAGGGACTTCGGCTCCGATGGCTCCGGCCCGCAAGAGATCCCCGTCCCCTTTGATAATAAATATTCACTCGGCCCGGGTCTCCTCTTTTGTCAGAGCGGAGCCATCGGAGCCGATCTTCGAGATCTTCCAGGCTGTCTGACCACGATTTGGAGAGGGTGGTAAGCAGGCTGTTGAAATCTCAGGCACTGGCCCAAATGCTCCATAGCCCGTCTCAACAGATTTCGGCTACAGCCCCAATTCTTGAGATTCCTCCTCCGACTCCAGACCAGAGTTCGGAGCCGGAGCTTCTTGGGACAGCGACTGTTTCGATGCCGGAGCCGATACATCCTTTGGCTCCGTCATCCTCGGCTCCGATCTCCTCCTTGAGACTTTCCTTGGAGGGATCCGGTCGTCGGGTTTCCACTGTCTGCTCCGAGGGGGCTAGTGGCATCGGACCCTTGTCCGACCCTGCTCTCCTCTCGGAGCTTCGGCTTGGTAAGCTCGGCGCCGACATCGCCTCGAGCCTTCTCTCCTTGGAGCCGACCATTCCTGTTTCTTCGAGCGGTGTGTTCAGGTCTCCCGGGAGGGAGCCTTTGAGGTGATGAGGAGTGTCCTGGCCTCTGAGCCTGGTCAACGGTCTATCCCTCTAGCTCCTCCCTCATCAGTGCCTGCAGATGCCTCTTGCCAGCCTCTTGCTCTCAGGCCCAGGGATCCATCGCCCCAGGTTTCCCCACTGGGAATTTCCTCCTCTTCCGAGGTCTCTCCCGGCCCTGAAGGGGCACCCCTCGGAAGAGGACGTGTAAGAGGAAACACACAGACTCCCTGAGTCTACTACATCTGATACTGACTTAGATGAGTCGGAGGGTTCCCCTCGGTCCCCTCTGAGGATGTCTCATTTTCAGACATCCTTGAGCTCCTCAAACAGAGGGGAATTGGCCTCCATTGACCCCTCCGAGGATGAGTCGGTATACCTGGAGGCTTTTGGCTCCCGGCCCTCCACCGCCTGGGTGTCTCCGCCGTTCGACCCACACATGCAAGTAGTGGCTCGGAAGGCGTGGCTCCAGATTCTGTGGAACCTGTCCCCAGGAGACCATCCAAGTTCATCACGGCCCCTTCGGACAAACAGTTTCTGTCCAAAGGTGTCTCTGTGGATGCTATGGTGGTGGCGCCGGCCACTAAGAAGGAACTGGCGGATCCTTCAGTACCTGTCCATCCTCCTAATAAGGATTCTAGGACCATGGACAGGTATGGAAAGCGGATGTTTTCTTCAGCGACCTTTGCAATGCGTTCGCTGAATTACCTTTGTCACTTCACCAGGCTTCAACGAGATATTCTCAAGGAACTGGGAGAAGTAGTCCAGGATCCTTCAGCTGCTGGGGCTCAGGAAAAGATTGCCTCTCAGCTAGCTATCCTGAATTCGATATCTAACTCCTCCATGCGGCTCATATCTTATGCAGCCGATGGAACGAGCAGGGCCGCAGGCACAGGTGTTGCTCTTAGACGCCAAGCCTGGATGCGGCTGTGTAATTTTGCGGACCCTTTAAGGCGTCCTTCACCAACACCCCTTTGACGGTTCGGCTTTGTTGGACCTCAGGTGAAGGATACTTTGACCAGATGTGAACAGGACGGTAAAACTCTTTCTGCCGTTGGAGTCCAGTTTTCCACTCCTTCTAGACCATATCCCAAGGGTCAGAAGGGGAAGATGTGGTTCCGTAAAGCCCAAGGAGCTACACGGACACACGTGGTCAGTTTACCCCAGAGGCAGAGGGGGTAACAATAATAGACGCCGCCCTAGAGGCAGGGGGGGTCCTCAGAACCAGGGCAACAGGGAGCCTCTTCCTGAGAAGCCCTTTCAGCATCCCTGAGGTGTTGCCCGACTGTCCACCCTTGGAGGCAGTCGGGGGAAGAATTTCGCTGTACCCAGTAGCCTGGCAATCCCTATCACAAGACAAGTGGGTACAGTCGATTATATCCGAGGGTTACAAAATCCCCTTCGAAAGGTTTCCCGTACCTCTACAATCCCTTCCAGACATCTCACCCGGTCAAAGGGATTTGGCAAAACAGGAAGTTTCAAAACTCCTTGCAAAAAGAGCCATCCAAACAGTACCGGCAGACCAAGTAGGATCCGGCTTCTACTCAAGATTCTTTTTGGTCCCCAAAAGGACGGGAGATTGGAGACCAATACTAGACCTAAGCAGACTAAACAAGTCTGTCAGAAAGGCAAGATTCCAGATGGTCACGCTGCAATCCATTCTGCCCTTTCTGGGCAAGGACAACTGGATGTGCTCGATAGACCTTCAGGATGCGTACTATCATATAAAGATTCACAGACGCTCCAGAAGGTTTCTCCGCTTTCGGCTGGGAGCCAGTCATTACCAATTCAGAGCACTGCCCTTTGGCCTCACTTCAGCCCCAGAGTGTTCACCAAATGCATGGCAGTGGTCACAGCTCACCTGAGACGTCGAGGATTCCAAGTGTTTCCTTATTTGGACGACTGGCTCCTCTCCGCCACCTCCAAGGATCAGCTTCTTGGTCCAGAGACTACACCTTACAGCTTTGCAAGAGTCTAGGAATTTCGTGAATTTGAAAAATCCTCTCTGCTGCCTTGCCATTCTATCACCTTTATAGGCGCAGAGTTAGATACCGTCAGAATGTTAGCCAGGCTAACAAATCAAAGGATTCTGGACATCCAGAAATTTGTTCAGCTTCTGTTACAAAGCAACAAGGTCAAAGCCAGGTTTGTCTTGAAAGTTCTAGGCCTAATGGCTGCAGCCATTGTTCTTCTTCCACTGGCTCGCTTCCACATGCGTCTCCTGCAGTGGATGTTGTTCACGCAGTGGTCGTACCACGATCTGCCCATGAGACACGAGATCTTAGTGACACAGTCTTGCAGGGCTCATCTACGATGGTGGATATCTTCCCCTCTTCTTCATCAGGGCCGACCCTTTGTTCCCCCTCCTCCAGTTGCCACAGTCACCACAGATGCCTCTCTGATCGGGTGGGGGGGGGCATTATCAGGGCAGGATGGTCCACGGGACGTGGCAACCCATAGAATACCACCTGCACATAAATGTCCTGGAGATGAGAGCAGTGCTTTTAACGTTGCAAGCCCTCGACGACTTTCTTCCCACAGGGACTATTGCAGTACAGACGGACAACATGTCCGTGGTCTGGTACATCAACAAACAGGGCGGAACCAGGTCCTATCCCTTATGTCGAAGCTCTCAGACTTTGGCAATGGGCGATCTCTTCTCAGCGGTTTCTGATAGCAACGCACATCCCCGGCAGGTCCAACCTATTGGCGGACAGGCTAAGCAGATCTATTCTGATGCCTCACGAATGGTCTCTCAATCAGTCTGTAGTGGATCAGATTTTTCTGAAGTGGGGCACCCCTTGTTGCGATCTTTTCGCTACCCCTCAAAACAGCAAGTGCCCAGATTACTTCACACTATTTCCTCTTCCAGGCCAACCCTTGAGAGACTCTCTAACCCAGGATTGGCCTCTGGGACTTCTTTATGCTTTTCCTCCCTTTCCATTGATTCCACAAGTCATTCAGAAAGCCACCGTTTTGCGAGCCAAATTGATCCTCATTGCTCCATATTGGCCTCGACGAATTTGGTTTCCGTCTCTACATCATCACCTTCTGGTGCAGCCCTGGCATCTGGACCCAGTTCCGGATCTTTTGATCCACCAGTCGGGTCAGCAGCACCGGGCCATTCATTCTCTCAACCTCACTGCTTGGTTGCTCCACTTCCTTCCCTAGCCAGGCTACCAATGATTTCTGACTCAGAGACATTTTAGTGTCTTCTTTAAAGTCGTCCACTAGAACTGTTTATGCTAGCAAGTGGCGACGTTTTTCTATTTGGGCAAACGCCAGAAATATTGATCCTTTCACCGCTCCTATACATTCTGTTTTGGATTTCCTGGCGGAGGTTTTTCATTCGGGATCGTCATCATCTACAGTCAAAGTACAACTGGCTGCTATTTCCAAATTTCATGTTGGCTTGCAGGACAATAACATCATGTCTCATAGGTTATGCAAAGCCTTTTTGAGAGGAGTTTTTCTCCTAAAACCGCCTGTGAAACATCCTCCTCCGCAATGGGATCTGAACTTAATGTTGGCATCCCTTATTCTACCTCCTTTCAAACAGTCTGCTACGTGTTCTTTAAAGTTGTTGACATGGAAAACTATATTTTTGCTGGCTGTTACTTCTGCAAGAAGAGTTTCTGAGATTCAGGCCCTCTGTATTCGTTCACCTTATCTGGTGTTTCATAAGGATAGGGTTTCGCTCAGAACTAACCCTTCCTTTCTTCCCAAGGTCGTATCTCAAGCCAATATTAACCAATCTATTGATCTACCAGTTTTCTTTCCTAACTATTCTGACAGAGCTGAACAGAAGCTGCATTTTTTGGATGTTCATCGTCAGCTCAGGTACTACTTGCATAGGACTAAACAAGTTAGAAAATCAGACCAATTGTTTGTCTCCTATGCAGAAAACAGGTTGGGTCTTCCAGTATCTAAAGTGACCTTATCTAGATGGTTGACTTCCACCATTTCCTATGTGTACTCTCTAAGGGGCAAACAACTATCTTCTAAGCCAAAAGCACATTCGACCAGGAGTCTATCCACTTCTGTAGCCTTTCAGGATAGACTTCCCATTGACACTATTTGTGCAGCAGCTACTTGGGCCACGCCTCATACCTTTGTGTCTCATTACAAGTTGGATTTGGCCTCCAGAGATAGGGCCAGTTTTGGTTCCACTGTTCTCAAGAGTCTGTTCCATTGAGCCACCGGGATACAGGTGCTAGGGGCGGTCCCATCCAGCAAGAATGAAGCGAGATTGACAACTTAACATTTAGAAGTTATGTACCTACCATAACGTTCCATGTTAGTTGTCTTCTCGCCTTCTTTCTTCGGCCTCCTCCTTCCCCTGGCCTGGACAGATCTTGGAGAGTTCCTATTAGATTGCTTCCTCTGGAGCATTGTTATGAGGACTTCTTTTAGGAACCATGGTTCCTAATTATATTAGGATAAGTCTTTAGCAGGGTTAGTTAGCTGCCAAATGAGATCTGAGGTAGTTCCGCCTTGCATCATGGGATATAGGGTTGCCTCGAGCTGGTAAAAGGAGTTCTCGAGCTAAAGCTAGTGCCGAGTCGGAGCCGAGGATCGGCTCCGAACCCATCCAGCAAGAAAGAAGGCGAGAGAAGACAACTAACATGGAACGTTATGGTAGGTACATAACTTCTAATTCTACTCCAACTGCCACAAAATGCGGTCGAGAATAGACTACTTTAATATCTGAAACACTCATTACCTTAGAGCCAAAATTGTTCATACACAGTAAATATCTCTCAGACCACTCCAAAATTACTCTAAATATTATTGGAAACCCTAAAAACTCTTTAATAAAAAGAGGTTACAATTAGTCCCTGAACCCCAATCTCTTAAACAAGAGATAATTGATGAAGTTAAATCTATTCTCAAGTCAACCCTCTCAAACATTTCGAATTCTCAAATACCTCTGGATATTGAATGGGCGGCAACCAAAGTGCAAATTAGGGGAATACTTATTAAAAAAAAGCAGCTTTCTATAAAAAAATTTAACTTAAAAAAGAACAGGACTTGGAAAGCAAAATACAACTACTTGAACAAGATCTAGTAACTAACTTTAATATTCAGAAACCAAAATCTTGAAACTCCAAAAGGATCTTTACCTTTTACATAACAATAAACTATCAATGTTAAGTTGTCTATCTCGCCTTCATTCTTGCTGGATGGGTTCGGAGCCGACCTCGGCTCCGACTCGGCCACTCTAAAAGCTCGAGAGTTGGTTCCACCGGCTCGAGGCTCCCCTTATATCCCACAATGCTAGGCGAGAGTTACCTCAGATCTCGTTTGCCGCTACAGCTTCGAGGTTGGTTGTTTCTACCGGTTCCTGGTGAGTACTATTTTCTTGTGAAAATTAGACTTTAAAAACCCCTTTAATTTAATATTTTGTCTTAGTTAGTGTAGGTTAGAAAACTTTTATTCCCTACCCAAAAAATTTCCGTTCTTTCCCCAAGAACTTTTAGTTCTTCCCTAGTGGAGTGTGTGTGTTTATAGTAGTTTATTGTAGTTTAGATTACTAGTATTACACCTTTTTTATTGTATTAATCGGACAGGGTATAAATAGTGTGTTTGTGTGCGTGTTTGTGTACACCTGTTCTGACAAAATGTCTAAAGAAGCAAAGGTCTCCGGATTGAGGAAGTGTGATGCGTGCTGTCAGAAAATGTCTCTGACAGACGCTCACACTTCTTGTGTCTATTGTCTGGGGCCTTTGCACCTGCAGGACTCCTGTGCTGTGTGCCATGGCTTCAGCCCCAGGGTCCTGCAGGAAAGAAAAAATAAATTAATTCTTAGAGGTTTACTGAAGCCAGAGGATTCCCTGTCTGTTTCAACAGGGAAGCCCTCTAAGGCATCTAGGTCTTCGGCTCCGGCATCTGAGCCGAGACCTCAGGTTTCTCAACCTTTGCCTTTATCGGCTCCGGCTGGAGCCGATAAGTCTCAGTCCACAGTTTCTGTGGCTCCCTCGGCTCCGGCCGGAGCCGAGGTTTTAGAAGTTCCCATGTCAGCTCCGACCAGACCTTCGGAGCCGACAACTAGGAAGAGGTCCAGGTCACCATCTCTTGGCTCCGTTCATTCGGCTCCAGGATCTCCCCTGCTGTCTGAACGGAGCCAAAGGTCTCACTCCTCTAGGTCATCGAGGCTGTCGGATCATGACCTTCAGAGGGTAGTGAGTCGACTACTTAAGTCCGAGGCACTAGCCCAGATGCTTCAGAGCCCGACTCATCAGTCGATGCCTGCCCCAGTCCATCAACATTTTCCTCCTTCGACTCTCTTGAGTTCGGAGCCGGTCGTCGGAACCGAGACTGTGATTACGTCGGAGCCGATACAATTGTCTTGGGCTCCATCGTCGGCTCCGCTTTCTTCTTTGGAAGAATCTCGGCCGGACTTCCCTCGTCGGCTCCGAGGGTGAGTGGCATCGGACCCTTGTCCGACCCCTCTCCCTCTCGGGGCTTGGCGCTGGTGAGTTCGGCTCCGACATCGGCCTCGAGCCATCACTGTCGGTGCAGAGGGGTTCTTAGCTCCTCGGAGCGGGGACCTCTGGCTCTGCCTGACAGGGGTGCATTCGAGGTCATGCGGAGTGTGTTAGAGCCTGGCTCTACTCCACAGTCGGCTCCGTCCGCCCCTCCCTCTATGCTGCCTCAGGGTAAGTCGACTCACTCCCTCATCCCGGACCGCAGAGAGCCAGCTCCTCAAGAGCCCCTGTGGGATTTCATCCTCTTCGAGGCCTCTCCTGATTTGGCAGAAGAGCCCCCTCGGAAGAGGAAGTGTAAGAGGAAACACATTGACTCACCTGAGTCCATCACGTCAGACACAGATTTGGATGAGTCTGAGGGTTCCCCCCGTTCCCCTTCTGAAGATGTCTCATTTGCAGACATTCTGGAGATCCTGAAACAGAGGGGAAATTGGCCAGCCCTCAACCCTTCGGAGGACGAATCTGTGTATCTTGAGGCGTTTGGCTCTCGTCCTTCCACCTCCTGGGTGTCCCCCTTGACCCCCTCATGCAGGTGGTTGCTAAGAAGGCATGGACAGCTCCTGATTCAGTGGACCCCACTCCCAGGAGACCTTCTAAGTTCATAACAGCTCCAGCAGACAAGCAATTTCTAACAAAAGGAGTTTCTGTGGATGCTATGGTGGTAGCTGCTGCCACAAAGAAGGAACTAGCTGATCCTTCAGTACCTGTCCATCCACCTAACAAGGAATCTAGGTCCATGGATAGGTACGGGAAGCGGATGTTCTCCTCAGCGACATTTACCATGCGTTCGCTGAACTACCTGTGCCATTTTACTCGTCTTCAAAGGGACTTGATCAAGGAAGCGAGTGAAATGTTAAAGGATCCTACAGCTGCAGGTTTCCAAGACAAGATGAACACGCAGCTGGCTACCCTTAATTCCATATCCAACTCCTCCATGCGCCTCCTTTCTTACGCGGCTGATGGAGCGAGCAGAGCCGCAGGGACAAGTGTGGCCTTACGTAGGCACGCCTGGATGCGGCTATGCAATTTTGCGGACCCTTTCAAGACGTCTTTCACGAACTCCCCTTTTGATGGATCATCTCTCTTTGGTCCTCAAGTGAAAGAAACCCTGACTAGGTGCGAGACTGATGGCAAGACCCTTTCTGCTGTCGGAGTCCGTTTTTCGACTCCTTCCAGGCCTTACCCCAAAGGCCAGAAGGGTGGAAAGATGTGGTTCCGTAAACAATCTCAAGGGACTTCGCCTGACGCACAGAGTCGTTTTCCTGCCAAAGGCAGAGGTGGGAATAACAATGGTAGACGTCGCCCTAGGGGCAGGGGGGGTCCGCAGAACCAGGGCAATTGGGAAGCCTTCCCTGACCAGCCCTTTCAGCATCCCTGAGGTGTTGCCCGACTGCCCATCTTCGGAGGCAGTCGGGGGAAGATTGTCACTGTACCCAGAAGCCTGGCTATCCCTGACTCAAGACAAATGGGTACAGTCCATCATTTCCGAAGGCTATTCTATCCCCTTTCTTCGCTTTCCAAATCAGTCAAAAAAATCCCTTCCAGATGTTCCACCCGCTCAAAGGGATCTAGCAGCTTTGGAAATTTCAAAACTGCTTGCAAAAAGAGCAATTCAGCCAGTGCCAGCAGACCAACAAGGATCCGGAATCTACTCAAGGTTCTTTTTAGTTCCAAAGAAAACAGGGGACTGGAGACCGATATTGGATCTCAGTGTCTTGAACAAATCAGTCAAGAAAACAAGATTTCGGATGGTCACGCTGCAATCCATCCTTCCCCATTTGGGCAAAGGAAACTGGATGTGCTCTATAGACCTTGAAATCGTACTATCACATAAAATGAACAGACACTCCAGCAGATTCCTCCGCTTCACGCTGGGAACCAGTCATTTTCAGTTCAGGGCCCTGCCCTTTGGTCTCACCACTGCCCCCCGGGTGTTTACCAAATGCATGGCAGTGGTAGCTTCTCACCTGAGACGACAAGGATTCCAGGTGTTTCCATATTTGGACGACTGGCTCCTCACAGCTCCCACCAAGCATCTCCTTCTGATGGCCAGAGATTATACTTTTCGCGTTTGTCAAAAACTGGGTATTTCAATAAATTGCGAAAAGTCTGTTTTGTCGCCTTGTCGTACTATTAACTACATAGGCGCAAATCTAGATACGGTAAACATGTCTGCAAGGCTAACACATCAAAGGATATCAGACATTCACAAATTGGTATCACTCCTTCTCAACAACAACAGAATCAAAGCCAGGTTAGTTCTAAAGGTGTTGGGAATTATGGCTGCGGCCATACCTCTCCTTCCATTAGCCAGATACCACATGCGGATCCTTCAGTGGATGCTTTTTACTCAATGGTCATACCAGGAACTTCCAATGTCTCACACCATTGTGATCACGCAGGCATGCAAAAAGCATCTCATGTGGTGGATGTCTTCCCCCCATCTCCTGTCGGGAAGACCTTTTGTTCCACCTCCTCCGGTTGCTACACTGACAACGGATGCCTCCCTGATCGGGTGGGGGGGGCATTATCAGGGCAGGACAGTCCAGGGCACATGGCAACCAAACGAATGCCACTTGCACATAAATGTTCTGGAGATGAGAGCAGTGCTTTTAGCGTTGCAAGCCCTTCAAGACTCTCTTCCCTTGGGAACAATTGCAATCCAGACAGACAATATGTCTGTAGTGTGGTACATCAACAAACAAGGCGGAACCAGATCATACCCCCTGTGTCGAGAAGCACTCAGACTGTGGCAATGGGCGATTTCTTCTCAGCGTTTTCTGATAGCAACGCACATCCCCGGGAAGTCCAATCATATTGCGGACAAGTTGAGCAGAGGTATTCTCATGCCTCACGAGTGGTCTCTGAAAGACTCTGTAGTGAGAGAGATTTTTCTCAAGTGGGGTCAGCCTTGCTGCGATCTTTTTGCTACTCCCCAAAACAGCAAGTGCAGAGAATATTCACTCTGTTCCCTTTACCAGGCCAACCCAGCAGAGACGCTCTAGTCCAAGTTTGGCCCCGGGGACTTCTGTATGCATTTCCCCCTTTCCCACTGATCTCTCAAGTAATTCAGAAAGCTATCGCTCAGAAGGCCTCATTGATCCTCATTGCTCCCTACTGGCCTCGACAAGTATGGTTCCCCTTCCTACATCGTTTTCTCTTGGAGCAACCGTGGAATCTGGACCTAGTTCCCAGATCTTTTGATCCATCAGTCGGGTCAGTTTCATCGCTCCCTCCCCTCTCTGAACCTCACTGCTTGGTTCCTCCAGTTCCAACCTTAGCCAGGCTTCCTCAATTATCTCACTCTGTTCGAGATATTTTGATAGCTTCCCATAAATCTTCCACTCGGAAGATTTATTTGAGTAAGTGGAAACGCTTCACATATTGGGCTCAAGGAAGGGACATAGATCCTTTCACCGCTTCCATCCAACTAGTCCTTGATTTTCTAGCTGAACTCTTCCATGCAGGTTCATCTCCCTCTACACTTAAAGTTCAATTGGCAGCTATTTCGAACTTTCATGTGGGTATTTCTGAATCTGCCCTAATGTCCCACAAACTCTGCAAAGCCTTTTTGAAAGGAGTTTTTCTTCTCAGACCTCCTATAAGAAATCCTCCTTCTCCTTGGGACCTAAATTTAGTTCTTGCTTCTTTGATTCTTCCCCCTTTCGAACCTGCAGCTTCCTGTTCCTTAAAATTGTTATCATGGAAAACTCTCTTTCTGGTAGCTATTACATCAGCTAGAAGAGTTTCTGAGCTTCAAGCACTCAGTTGTCGTCCTCCTTATCTTTTGTTTCATAAGGACAGAGTATCCTTGCGAACTAACCCGTCCTTTTTGCCTAAGGTGGTCTCGACATCAAATCTAAACCAAAGCATAGACCTGCCTGTCTTTTTCCAGAGTATTCCAATAGGTCTGAACAAAAATTACACTGCCTGGATGTTCATCGTCAATTGAGGTACTACTTGGATAGAACAAAACAATTCAGAAAATCTGATCAGCTGTTTGTCTCCTATCACGGAAAGCAGAAAGGGACTTTCAGTTTCAAAGGTATCATTATCCAGATGGCTAACATCTTTGATTTCCCTGGTATATGAAATTAGACAACAGAAATTGCCTAATAAACCTAAAGCCCATTCCACCAGAGCTTTGGCTACTTCCTTAGCCTTCCAAGACAGACTGCCTA
This sequence comes from Protopterus annectens, assembly GCF_019279795.1. Taxonomy (NCBI): domain Eukaryota; kingdom Metazoa; phylum Chordata; order Ceratodontiformes; family Protopteridae; genus Protopterus; species Protopterus annectens. Next base: position 309,483,332 of record NC_056742.1, on the reverse strand, counting down.
TTGACACCATTTGTGCAGCTACTTGGGCTACTCCCCACACTTTTATTTCTCATTATAAGTTGGATTTAGCTTCTAGGCATAGAGCTAATTTTGGTTCCACTGTTCTCAGGAGTCTGTTCCGTTAGGCCACCCGGGACAAGGTGCTAGGGACGCGGTCCCATCCAGCAAGAATGAAGGCGAGATAGACAACTTAACATATAGAAGTTATGTTCTTACCATAACGTTCCATGTTAGTTGTCTTCTTCTCGCCTTCTTCTTGCGTCCCACCCTCCTTCCCCCTGGCCTGGACAGACCTAGAGGAGTTGTGATCGTGACCTCTCTTTCTACCACCTCTTTCTTAGGCATATGCTGTTGTGCATATTTCCTGGATCAGGATGTAGGTCACCCTTTTTCCTTCCTGTTGTTAGAGGTGGACTCTGTTTTAGAGTTATTCTGTTACTATTATAAGCTGGGGTTAGCTTACAAACGAGATCTGAGGTAACTCTCGCCTAGCATTGTGGGATATAAGGGGAGCCTCGAGCCGGTGGAACCAACTCTCGAGCTTTTAGAGTGGCCGAGTCGGAGCCGAGGTCGGCTCCGAACCCATCCAGCAAGAAGAAGGCGAGAAGAAGACAACTAACATGGAACGTTATGGTAAGAACATAACTTCTATTTTTATGAAACTAAAATGCTAGCTAACTATGCTAATTAAGTCCAAACACCTTCCCGAGCACTGGCCAGAATTCTAAACTAAACGAAATCCACCTCTCAAATATATGAAATTGTATACCAGAACAAACATATTAAAAATGAAGAACTTATTAAAACATTCGAACAAATGTATACACAAACATATGGAGAACAAACAACTTTACCCTCAACGGAGGTTAGATCACACTTTTTCCAAAATATCAATTTCCCGAAATTAGATTCAAATCAAGAAAAATTAAGCAAACTCATCTCTATTGATGAAATAACCTCAACAATTCAGCAAATGAAATCACATAAAGCCCCCGGCCCAGATGGGCTCACTACAGAGTTTTATAAAACATTTTACCCCATCCTAGCCCAAATCCTATTTCACATACGGAACTATTTTATAAATAATGGAATCAATGATATACATTTTAATGCATCCAAAACTATTTTTATACCTAAAGAAAAAGCAGACCTTGAAACCCGGATAGCTATAGTCCCATATTATTAAATATCGACACCAAAATATTAACATCCATACTAGCAAACAGACTGAAAAACATAATGGGTAAAATTATTTCCCCCGAACAGTCGGGTTTTACAACATTTAGGCAAATGAGCGACAAAACATTAACACATAATACGTTAATATATGCCAACCAAAGTAATCTAAATTTATATGCACTAGTCATTGATGCCCATAAAGCCTTTGACAGAGTAAATTTTGATTTTTTTATTTCAAACCTTGCCTTACTTTAGTATATCCCAAAGGGTTATTAAAATCCTACAGATATTATATAAGAATCCCTATACATCTTTATATATTAACATAACCTGGTCAAATAGGATCTTTATTAAAAATGGAACTCAAGGATACCCTTTGTCTCCCTTACTTTTTAACCTATACCTAGAGCCTCTTTTCCTAAATATAAAACAAAATATAAACCATAACCCCCCAGTAATTTACAATACTAAAATCTTCTTATCGGCTTTTTGCTGATCTAAATATTTATTGTACCACGCCAATCTCTGATGTAAACAAAATACTATCCGCTATTGATCACTTCTCGGTGATAACGAATTACAAATTAAATCTCAAAAAAACTAATATCTTCCCCTTAAAAAAACCCTAAACCGTTCTCTCTTTTACCACTAATAGGGAAATTAAAAACTGAAAAAAACAATTAACTACTTTGGCATCATTTTCTCTACAAACAACAAAGACTTCTATTTAAACAATGTACAGCAAAAATGGATAGACATCTCACTAGACCTCAATAGATGGAAAAACTTAAAATTACCATTTTTGGCCAAAGTTTCGATAATTAAAATGAATGTCCTACCCAGATTACTATACATTTTCATGAATTCCCAGATAATCCTACCCAATAACTTCTTTAAACAAATACACAGCGAGCTTGCTAAATTCATCTGGGAACCTTTAAAAAAAAAAAAAAAAACAGAATCTCTTATGACTAACAACCCCTAAAAATAAAGGTGGCCTAGACCTCCCAAACTTTGAGACATACTACTTTATTATAAATACCAGTAGAGTTTTACGAATAGCTGATTACACCCCAAAGGATAATGCCTGGTACCCAAACTGGATAAGAATATATCATAATCGTATCAAAAGCCTGGACATCAACCCCAAAGCTTTACCTTTCTTAAATACCATTTCAGTGAAATCTTGTAACCTAATAGAATCCCTCAAACACTCCATTATACTAACACAAAAACTCTTCAAATCTCTAAACCATATACAAGCTATAATGACACTACAACCCTTACATAAAAACCCTAAACTTAAAATAAATAACCAAACTTTAAAGCTAAACCAATTACCTCGCCTATTAAACTATCCAAGACATATTTCCATACTTAAATTGCTCTGTGCAAGAAATAAGGAACCAATTGAACCTTCCCAAATCTTATTTTCAGATCCTGAGACAGATTAAAGAACTATGTACCAGTTACCTCCATGGTACTACCATAAACAATGAAGATATAGCAACTTCTAACTTACTTTGGAGGACTATTCTCTCAAGAAAAACATTTAATACACTTGCATACAAAATGATCAAAGACATTAAATTCTAGCATTATACCCTTGTTTCTGAATATTGGAGGAAAAATCTATCTCCCATTGATAACCAGCAGTTGAATCAGGAAATTAACTTAAATCCATATCCCTCCAGAAATTGGCTTTTCCTCAACTTATGATCTATAACAAAGCATATTTCACTCCGGCTACTCTACATAATTTTAACCCTATGAAATCCCCACTCTGCCCACACTGCAAAGACCAAACTGCCGACCTACTCCATCTCTTTTGGAGCTGTAAATGTGTATTTAAACTTTGGAACTCCCTTAAACTCCAATTACAAAAGACTGGCTACCAAATTACCACACTTACTTGGGAATTTACTCTACTACATATTCCACCAAAGGGCTGGCAACTCAGTACGTAAAAATCTACTGCCAATCAGCGGACCGGAGTTCCGCTGTGGCGACCCCTAACCGGGAAAAGCCGAAAGATACAACAACAACAACATATTCCTCCAAATAACATCTGTAAAAGACAAGCAATTACCCTAATTTTCATTTTTCTCTTAATGAAACTCTATATAGCTACCAGTTGGTTTAATTCAACTAATAACACATGGGAGAACTTCAGATTGATGGCGACTAAACATTTATTAGCCCATAAAGTAATTAATAAAAGGGACAAAAATATTAAATTTAGGATTCTATGGGAACAAATCCATAATATTATTATTGCATAACCTACCATAATGTTAATACCTCATTACGACCAGGAGCCTTTACACAACATCTTACATCTTTAACCGCCACAAGTACTTTAATTTTCCTCTTTAATACTGTACTTATAATAACTCTTGTAAAACTTCTGATTTTATCAGTTTTTGCTGTGCTGAATTTTGAAAGCATCTTTGTACAATAGTGTAAATAGTATTGTTTGGTCAACCTCTTCTTGCATTACTCTAAATGTATAACAATTGTTTATTATCAATATGTTTTCCATTTATCTGCTTTTTGTCATTTACTGCTTTGCCTTGATGTAAAAAATAAATAAAAATTATTGAAAAAAAAAAAAAACTCTAGTTAATCACTGAATATTAGTCAGATCAGACAATAGTAGTAGAAGTAGCGAACTTAAACTTAAGTAAAAAAAAAATATATATATATATATATATGTATATATATATATATATATATATATATATATGTACAGTGATTAACTAGAGATGTATGGACTAAAAATCTTCTGCACAGAGAAGATGTTCTTCATTCCACATTGCTGCAGTCCTAACTATTGGGTAGTCCGCTGTCCCAGTCGGCCCGAATACCAAAGTATATGGCTGACGTCGGTCAAGGCGCATTAGACTGACGTCAGTACGTCAGGGTACTAATGCGCATGACCGACGTCATATCCTCAGTCTTTTTTTTGCCGCATGGTCCGATGCAGAAGCAGTTTTGCGAGTGCAGGTTGGCGTTCTGAAAGTTTCTGAAGTCAGAGTTTCAGACCGAATCAAAGTTGGCTAAGTACCCCGTTGGGGAATATTTTGTTTTTTTCTTGCCTCAGTATTTAACCGGATGTCAGAAAAAGTGAATAACTGTATTTCTTGTGGGAAACAGATACCTCATAGGGATTACCATACTTTGTGTATACCTTGTTTAGGGCCTGAGCACGACGTTGTTGGATGCCGCTCTTGTGCTAGATTTAACAAACGCACGATTAAGAGAAGGTTAGACTGTGCCAGGTTAGTTTTTGGGAAGCGTTGTAATTATAATATGCCGTCGGATGCTTCGACGCCCGCTTCGGCCAAAAAGCGCAAGGACAAAGCACCAAAGCCTAGGGTGGAAGAACCGACAGTCCCGGACGTCGGTTCTTTAGAAGGCTCAGTGGAGCCGGAGGTTCTGCCAGGAGTTTCTTTGGAGTCTCAGGGAGAGACTTTACTGTTACAGGATGTGTCCTCTCAGGAAGTAGGCCAGGCTGAAGGGGCTTCTCAGGTGGCTGTTCTTCCCTCTCTTCCTAAGGTGGTTAGAGCCTCCCCTTCTGTTTCCAAGGCTTCTTTGAGAGGCAGGCCAAGTTTAGCTTCAGTGGGGGTTTCTCCTAGTGCTTCAGGGTCTTTGCCTAAGAAACATATGCTTAAAATGGCAGAGGATTTGATTACTATGATTAGAGGTTCTATGCCCCTCCTGATAAGAGGCCTAGGGTGGAACCTGAGTTTGAGAGTTTTGAGCAATGTTCGGAGGCTTCGGCTGAAGACTTGCAGGAGTATCCTCCTTATTCTGATTCTGATGTGGATGATTCTACTCCTTCAGCTTCTCCTCCTGAGGATTTTTCATTTTCAGAGACTCTGCATTCCATGAGGGAGCATTTTAAATGGGAAGGTCAAGTTTTCTCTGATTCCAGGAAGAGGCTTAGGGAATTCTTGTTTTTACCCCAGCATAGGCCTTTAGCTATACCTCCTGTTCTGAATGTGGTGGAAGATGTTTTTGCAGAGGCTTCCCTGAATCCTGATTCTTTGCCTCCTGCCCCAGTTAAACTGGATAGGTACTATAGGGTGCCTGAAGCTCATAAGTATCTTTTTAAGAGTCCTAGGGCAGACCCGGAAACTGTCTCTCAGGGGCCTAAAGGTGTGAAGGCTTCTGTTGTTAAAATCCTGTTCCTCCTGATAAAGAGGCAAGGGCTTTGGATAGATGGGGAAAGAAAGTGTATACTTCTTCCACTTTAGCCATGAGGGCATTGAATTGTCAGTTTCACATGTTAAAATATCAGAATTATCTCCTTTCACAATTGAAGTCTAAGGTGGATGCTCTGGCAGAAGGTATTGAGTGTAAAGAGTTGCAGGATTTAGTTCATGTGTCTGAACAGGTGGGTAAGCATTCCTTGCAGTGTGGTTTTGATGCTGTGCAGGCCTCCTCGAGGGTGGCTGCCACTGGTTCTGTTCTTCGTAGGCACGCCTGGTTGAGGGATCAGAATTTAGCTGAGCATGTTAAAACAAGGATTTTGGATGCTCCTTTACAGTCTGATGTGTTTGGTTCGCCTGTGGAAGCAGTTTTAAAGAAAATGGAGGACAAGGCTAAGTCTATGCAAACTGTTAAGGATTTTTTGTAGGTGCAGCCTCAGAAGTTTAGTAGAAGTTGGCCTACTAAGGGATGGACATATCCTGCTTATGATTCCCAGTCTAGGGGCAGGTCTAGACGTGGTAGGGGCAGAGCTCAAGGTTCTTTTAGGCCTAGAACAGGGAGTTCACCTGCTCAGACTTCTGGTGAGGGCAGGGGTCAGTCCTTTCGTAAACAGACCCAATGACCTACCTTTTCAGCTGCCAGTACATTCTCGCCTGGCAGCACCTTTGGGAGGAAGGCTGGCTCTTTTCAAAGAAAATTGGGATTTAATTACCCAAGACAGATGGGTTTTGGATATCATTCACCACGGTTACAGGTTTTATTTCCATACCTTGCCTCCTTTCAAAGGCATGCCAGACATTCCTCCTCTACAAAGAAAAGAGGCTCACAAGCAAATTTCTCTGTTGCTCCAAATAGGGGCCATTCAGCCAGTTCCTGTGCCAGAAAGGGGCCTGGGATTTTATTCTCGCCTGTTCCTAGTAACGAAGAAGGGGAACACGTGGAGACCAATTTTGGATTTATCTATCCTCAACACTTATCTGGACATTCCCAAGTTCAAAATGTTGGCGTTACAACAGCTTTTACCTCTGCTGGGCAAAGATCACTGGATGGTAACTTTAGATCTAAAGGAAGCTTACCTTCATGTGCCTATCAGACTAAGTTGCAGGAAGTATCTGCGTTTCGAGCTGGAAATTCTCATTATCAGTTCTCTGCATTGCCCTTTGGCTTATCTACTGCGCCAGAGTATTCACAAAGGTTCTGGCTCCAGTGATAGCTTACTTCAGGCTAAAAAGAATTCCAATCTTTCCTTTCTTGGGCGACCTCCTGATTCTGGCTCCAGAAAAGGAAGACCTTTTACAGCATTTGGAATTTGTGATAGCAGTGCTAAGATGCCTAGGGTATTCTGTGAACGAAATAAAGTCCAGTCTAGTACCCTCTCAAGACATGTGCTTTCTGGGTGTGAGACTGAATACAGCAGCCCAGATGGCCTTTTTAACCCCGGACAAACAAAAGAATCTTTCCAGTTACTTCCATCAACTATCTCTTCAGTCCGGGCTGGCTGCAAGGACAGTCCTTCAAGCCTTAGGGTTCATGGCATCTTGTATTCTGGTGCTTCCCAATGCCAAACTGCATATGAGGAAGCTGCAATGGTATCTCAAAAATGTATGGACACAGCACTGCCAGGATTTGGACACTGTCATTCAAATAATACCTTGCATTCAAAAGGAATTTTTATGGTGGGCTCAGGAATGTCACCTAAACAAGGGACTCTCTGTGACCGGCCAGAGGCGAGTCAGATTCTAACGACAGATGCCTCAGACATTGCTTGGGAGCTCATCTAAATGGAAAGTGGATACAAGACAAGTGGCCTGCCAGACTACAGCATCTACATATCAACATGAAAGAGATGTTAGCAGTCCAGTTTGCATTAATGGCTTTCAAGGAGTTACTTCTTCCAGGGCAGGTGTTGATTCTAACAGACAACACAACTGTCATGTGGTACATCAACAAACAAGGGGGAACACATTCTTACCCGTTGTGCAGGCAAGCAATGATTTTATGGGAGACTGCGCTCAGCTTGCATCTCACTCTTCAGGCAAGGTTTCTGCGGGAGCACAGAACTCCTTAGCAGATGTGTTAAGCAGACAAATCATGGATCCCCACAGTGGAAACTGGATCTTCATGTATTTCGAAAATTGACAGTGTCATGGGGAACTCCAGACATAGATCTGTTCGCTTCTCCACTAAACCACCAGCTGCCAAAGTTTTGCACAGAGTTTTCATCACACAGCTTGGAAAGTGGATGCTCTTTCTTTCAGTTGGAAAAATCTTCATGTGTATGCCTTTCCACCTCTGCCTCTTCTCCCAAAGGTGCTCCTAAAGGTCAGACAAGACAAGCCAAGGATGATTTTAATAGCTCCAGATTGGCCTCGGCAACACTGGTACCCATTACTGAGGAGTCTGGTAAGGAAGCCTCCATGGCCTTTACCTTTGATTCCACACCTGTTGTCTCAGAAAGAAGGTCACCTGCTCAATGTCAAGATTCACTCTCTTCATCTAACAGCCTGGCATATTCTGTTTTGAAACACAGCAGGTCTCAACTTCCTCAACAAGTTTTAAATGTGATTATGGAAGCCAGAAGACCTAGTACAAGGAAAGTGTACGCAGACAAATGGAAGAGATTTTTATTTTGGAGTGCAGCAAACAATTTGGAGATTTCTGAGCCTAATTTGAGTGTGGCTCTTCAATATCTTACTGAGTTATTGGACAAAGGTTTGTCTTTCTCTTCCATTAAGATTCATGCTGCAGCAATTTCAGCTCACTATGATTGTGACCCACCATTGTTTTCGCATCCTTTGTTCAAGCAATTTCTTAGAGGGGCAAAGAATATCAGACCCCACGTGAGCTCCTACTCCTGCTTGGGATCTCAATTTTGTGTTGGAGAAACTTACTCTACAACCTTTTGAGCCTGCGGCTTCTGCTGAATTGAAATACTTGACATGGAAGACTGCTTTTTTGTTGGCCATTACTTCTGCAAGAAGGGTTTCTGAATTGCAGGCCCTTATGGCGGTAGAGCCTTTTGATTTTTCATACGGATAGGGTATCATTACGTACTAATCCTTCCTTTATGCCTAAGGTGGTTTCTAGTGTGGCTTTAAACCAAACTATTCATTTGCCTACTTTTTATGCAGATCCCCAAAATAAAGGGGAAAAGATTTTGCACACTTTAGATGTACACAGGCAGTTGCGTTATTATTTAAGCAGGACTAAGGATTTTAGGCAGTCTCAGCAGTTGTTTGTTTCTTTTGCTTTGAGTTCTCAGGGCAAGCCTGTGTCAAAACAAACTATTTCTAAGTGGATTGGGTTTTGCATTGCATTTTGTTATTCCCATCATGGCAGGGAGATTCCGGCTGGGATTAGGCCTCATTCCACTAGGGCTACTGCCACTTCGACAGCATTTCTAAGGGGGGTGGCAACTAAGGATATTTTGGAGGCAGCTACTTGGAGTTCAGTGCATACTTTCTCTAAGCATTACCACCTTCCTCTCTACTCTAAATCTAGGGCTGGTTTTGCCACAGCAATTTTGCAGGGCATGTTGTCAGCTCCTGCTTCCTTATGATTTGCCAACCTCCCTTACCTCTGCTTTGGGATTCTACCCAATAGTTAGGACTGCAGCAATGTGGAATGAAGAACATAGTACAGTTTTGTACCTACCATAAATGTAGATGTTCGAGTATCCACATTGCTGCAGTCAATCTCCCTCCTTCCCCTCTGTGTTTAGGGGTGGTTGTGTAGGTGAGGTTATACTCTGGTAATTTTGTATATATTGTACATAGTTTTGGTGTAGGATTGTTTGGAGTTTTTGGTTTTGGCCTTGTTTTTTTTAGGGTCTTCTGACATCTGGGGCAAGAAAAGACTGAGGATATGACGTCGGTCATGCGCATTAGTACCCTGACGTACTGACGTCAGTCTAATGCGCCTTGACCGACGTCAGCCATATACTTTGGTATTCGGGCCGACTGGGACAGCGGACTACCCAATAGTTAGGACTGCAGCAATGTGGATCCTCGAACATCTACATTTATGGTAGGTACAAAACTGTACTTTTCTTACACTGTCTTGTTTGTGGACCCCACTATACTTGTTTACTGGGTTGTTTTGAGACTTTGGGGATACCACAGAGATTGCTTGTTTTTTTATATAAATGAAAACAAACCATATTGACATTTTCAGTGCAAACATTATACCTGGCTTATGTTATTCAGTCATTCAAACATTACATAGCTCATTAAGTGCCTGCCTTCCCTTAAACCTCATTCCTCCTCCAAAACATTATTTTGCATGTATTCTCACAATTCCCATTTTTTCTTTTAACATTTAATTACATTTTCTGTT